>NC_051194.1:65131445-65304120 GCF_015220075.1 Falco rusticolus
GTTCAGAGCAAAAAATAATATAGTCTGTATCTTTTTAGGTTTTTAACAAGCTAATCAGGCGTTACAAGTACCTGGAGAAAGGCTTTGAAGATGAAGTCAAAAAGGTATGGAGTAGGTTCTTAGCAGCAGACAAAACAAACCTTGAAGTTCTGCTAGTTAATCACTCTGTACAGAAGAATTATATAATACAGTGGGTTATCAAAATACAACGCTTTTAAGGTTGTTAATGGAACAGCAGCTAGCTTGTATGATTAGTGGAGAAGACTACTGTGAACTAGTGCTTCTGCTAGTTGAATAGCTTGCCTGAAAGAAAAGTGTCTTAACATGGAGGCAGTAGCCAGTTTAGTGAGAGGAGGGTGGTTCCTCTTACTTCCTCTTGCAGTTGCTGCTGTTCCTGAAAGGGTTCTCAGAGTCTGAGCGGAACAAGCTGGCCATGCTGACAGGTATTCTGCTAGCCAATGGGACACTCAATGCATCGATTCTCAACAGTCTTTACAACGAGAACTTGGTTAAAGAAGGTAAGTGTTGCCCAGCTCCTCCTTTAGGGAAGGATGGTGGGGGACAGAACTGTGACAAGCGGGTGGAAGATGTGGTGACAGTACATTCTTGCAGCTCAGTAGCTTCATCTCGTGATAGTTACTACAGGATTAGCAGAAGTAAACGTTTTGCCTTGCGGCCTGGAAGGTCTTGCTAAGACTTCAGAGAACTAGCCATTTCCAGAAAGCCTGCGCGTAGGGCTTCTCTGCGTGACACTGGGGGCTGCCATCACTGGCCTTGCCCAGCAGGTACCGTATTTTGGAGAGGTGCCTTGCAGGATGCAGAAGGCGTGTCATGTCTTCAGGCTCCTGCCTAAATTACAGCAAGGAGAGTTGAATTTATTGCCAGGAAGCCTTCGTGATGCTGAGTGGTGGGAAAAGTCCAATGTGCCGGAGTCTGCAGTATCCTCAGGTGGAGGTACCGCAGCTTGTGTCGGGGCTGCCTCTGAGCACAGCTGCTGCTGCTTTGAGCAGGGGTGTGACAAACTAGGTGCCCGGTGCTCTGAGGCCTTATGATTCCCGTTGCTTTGAATTTCAGTAATAATAGTACTGTTCCTGTTACACAGGTGTTTCTGCAGCTTTCGCAGTCAAGCTGTTCAAATCATGGATAAATGAGAAAGATATTAATGCAGTGGCTGTCAGTCTTCGTAAAGTAAACATGGATAACAGGCTGATGGTGAGTACCACCAAAAGCGCTGATTTACTACTTAAGCCAGTTTAGTAAATGGCATTTACCAGGAAAGTACTCAACATGTGTTTCTTTTGTGAAAGAGTTGGTGTAAACTTTGTTTTCAGGAACTCTTCCCAGCCAACAAACAAAGTGTTGAACACTTCTCCAAGTACTTCACTGAAGCAGGACTAAAAGAACTTTCCGAGTATGTTCGAAACCAACAAACCATAGGGGCTCGGAAAGAGCTGCAGAAAGAACTTCAGGAGCAGATGTCACGGGGCGATCCGTTCAAGGATGTAAGTACTTGTAACAAGATGGAGGTGCTTTTTTTTTTTTCTTTTTTTCTGTAGGAATTTGTCTCAAATCATCTGAAATACAATAGCATTTAATACTAATCTGAAGATACATGCCTAATTAAATACTGAACTTAAACACTGAGCTCTCCCTAAGAAGTAAAGTTATGATCAAGGTGTTTCGCTATTGGCTTCATAGTCTTAATGTCGTGAATCCTACTGTATGATCACAGGGGTTGTTTGTGGTTCTGAAGGCTTCTGGGTTACTCTTAGAACAAAGTTTTAATTTGGCTTTGTGTTGTATGTGGTCTGTGTGCTGACTCTTTGGTTCTAACTGCCAGATAATCTTGTACGTGAAGGAGGAGATGAAGAAAAACAACATCTCGGAACAAACTGTGGTAGCCATAATCTGGTCGAGTGTGATGAGCACAGTGGAATGGAACAAAAAGGAGGAGCTGGTAGCAGAGCAAGCCATTAAGCACTTGAAGGTATTGTAACTTGAGTGAGGACTTCAGCACCTGTTGGGTAGGGCTCGGGCTTTCCTCTTGTCGCCAGCTCCCTTTCTGAATGAGTTTGAACATACAGCCCCCCTCACACAGAGACAGCATTAGACAGGGACTACTACTCCTTGTAACGGTGGTATTTATAGTCCATGTTACTGAGGCGAAAGCGGTGTGACTTCTGGAGGGGCGCTCTGAGGGGGGGCAGGCATTGCTACATGAAGCCAGTTTAGGCAGGTGATAAATGTGGTGCTCTGTGTGCGCCAACCTGTCCTTCCTGTTACAGCAATACAGCCCTCTACTCGCTGCCTTTACTACCCAAGGTCAGTCAGAGCTGACTCTTCTGTTGAAGATTCAGGAGTATTGTTATGACAACATTCACTTCATGAAGGCCTTCCAGAAAATAGTGGTGCTCTTCTATAAAGGTAACTTCTGTGTGGGGTTCTGTGGGGTTGCTCTTGTTTGGTCGGGGTTTTTTAAAGCCTGTATTTGCAGAAGGCTTCAGTCCTGCTAAGACCTTTAGGGAAGGTCAGTGCTACACCATTGCACTTCATGGGCTGAAGAATTTTCTACCTCTGGTTTGCAGAGGTGGAGCAGTGGAACACAAAGGTGGATGCAGCTGTCCTTGGCACGTGGGGAAGCACTCCTTTAGACAAGGGTGCTGCCTGTCTCTAGGCTTTAAGAGTTGGGGTAGATCAAAGCTGAACTCGGGTTTTAGAGGCTCTTTGGCCAATCACATAGGGAAAGACGCATGACAGTGTGTTCTTCTTAGTGCGCTCTCTGAACATTGACTGTAAATAGCCAGAGATGGTGGCCACCAAGGTATTGTGGGGTGCTCTAGGCTCTCTTAAATGGCTGTTATAAGGTGTTGGGGCAAAACATGCTGTATGCCGGTGGGAACATCAGGAAACATGTTAAACTGAAGATCATGTTGTACTTGTAAAACTAACCTAAAATGCTTCCTGTGGTGTACTTTGGGCTTCAGAGAATTTGCATCTGTCCTTAACTGTTGCCTGAAGCTTTCCTTACGAGCGTGTTGCTGCAAATGGCTACAAAATACTCGAGCCTGTTAGGGGGCAGTGCTCGGGAAACCCCCAGCAGCCACTCTGAAATGGGTGCCGATTGTATGGGTGCAGGTGTGTCCAGCCGTACCCAGGGAAGGAGCTTGCGGTGCTGCTTCCAGGGGAGGAAGCAGAGGCTGCCAGTCAGGGGCTCTCACCAGCTGGCATTCAGTGGTGCGCTGTGTTAATTCTGCTCTTGGGACATATTACAGCTGAAGTTCTGAGTGAAGAACCCATCCTGAAGTGGTATAAAGATGCACATCTTGCAAAAGGAAAGAGTGTCTTTCTGGAGCAAATGAAGAAGTTTGTTGAATGGCTCAAAAATGCTGAAGAAGGTAAGCAGCAGCTCAGTTTACAAGCTCATTTTGGGAACCTCTGTGTGCTGATGCTTTGTTTTGGGCATGCAGGGTGGGAACTGCCCCTCTGGACTGGGGGGTGGTATCCCCCGCCCCATGCATTGACAGTAGGCGTTGTGCAGGGCAGCAGCTGAGCTGGGGGGGGGGCTGCGGGGGGCTGGGCTGCTGGCTGCCAGTTCCAACCGTCTCTCTGTTCCAGAGTCAGAGTCTGAAGCTGAAGAGGGCGACTGACCTGCAAAGCACTGTCCTCAGTAAAGCAAACAGGAGCTGTAGATAGTGTCATGTCTCACGTGTCCTTCTGATTCTTACATCCTACCTCCCTGTATCAAGCATGATATAAGGGCTCTCATGGCAATTTACATTAACCGTTTTCTATAGTTACTGAAATACTGGGTTTAGTTTTTAAAACTATGTCTTACGTAGCTTACAGGAGCCATTATAGATTTGACTCTTAGTCTGCATTTTGTCCTTTCAGTTATATTCTACCTCCTGTATTTTCTACTGTAATAATGTAATTTAAGGCCTTCCACAAGAAGATTAATTTTACCCTTTGGGTTTTCTATCTATTATTTCAGTAGACATGATATGGTGAATGAGATTTATGGCAGTTCTGTTTGCAAATTAAAACTGTAAAAAGCCTCTGAAGTGAAGAGGCCATGGCTTGTGTGCTAACTTGCTGTGATGCTTGTCTGTGCCACTCGCTCCCCATAACCCCATCCATCGGTGGTTGTCCGTCTCCCCAAGGACTTCATCTCTTACCCTGCTTCCAGCATAAAGCAGTCCTCTCTTCCTCCATTCCAGCTGCCCAGCGAGGCAGCTGCCCTGCTCTAGGGAGCTCTGTGTCCTACCGGAGAGAAGCTGTTCTGGTGGCAGCTAATGGCAATGATGGTGGGGGACAAGGGAGGCATGTCCGAGCCTGCCTTACAGCCAGGGGCAGTTGCGCCACCGCTCTCCTGGAGAGTTCCAGCAGTGCTGCTCCGCAGGCAGCCGCCCAGCAGCTCGCGGGCTGAGCAGCTTGCTTGGGACAGGGCTAGGTGCGTGCTGCTGGGGGCAAGGCAGGCACAATGCCCCCCTCTCCCTGAACTTTACAGGCTCCTTCATGCTGGTAGTTGACACGTCAAACCAAACTGTTTATCTACCCTGAAACTTTTAAGTTCTTAACTGAAATTCTCAGGACAGCTCATAATTCAAGGATAATTCATAATTTGGTAAAAGTAAAGAATATACTGTTGTAAGCTAGTAAATAAGCATTAACTGAATGATGGTAACCAGAATATGCCTACTAAAATTAAAAAAAAAAAACAAAACAAAAACAAAACACACACCCCCCTTGTGATCACAGTGCAATCTGTTCAGTACTACAGTGATCTTCCTTACTTTGTACCTTATTTTTAACCAAATAAAGGCCATCTTTACCCATTAAGGGCTGTGTCTGTTCTCTCACCCAAAAAGGAAGCATCAGCGACACTTAAAAGGGTGTTTGCTATTCCAGTGACAGTTGAATAAAACACAATTGGTAACACTTCCTTGCTGGTAAGTAGGCGTGTTTTCTAGAGGGTGCTCTTTTTCTTCTTTACAAGTGCACATATGCTGAGATCTGTGTTTGCTGAGCAAATGTAACCAGGTGCATCACTACCTTTTTCTTAAATAAGTTTTATGCCAGCAGCTGGATTTAACTTCAGTATCCAAAGAGTTACAATACAAAATAAGGCTCTTACAAAATAAGTGCACAATAAATATTTTAACACTTTTTGTGTTTCTTTGGTGTGCTGACATCTGTGTCAGCCTGTTCCGCTGCAGGAGACAGCGCCCTTTTTCGCTGTTTCAGGGGGGAGAAGAAAGGATGTTTCAGGGCTTCTTCAAGAGTGATGCGCTTGGCTGGATCATACTCAAGCATCTTCTGAATGAGGTCAAAGAGGTTCTCGTGGTCAGAATCATGGCAGGTCATTAATTCCTTCATGAAGAAAACAACAAAATGCATTTATTTTTTAATTTTACCTTTAACTGCACCTAAAGCTCCTCTTCCCCAAAAGCATTTTCCTTCTGTCAGCCTACCTTCAGTGGCTTACAGCGCCTTGCGACGTATCTGCCAGCAGAGCTGTGCTCATCCCAGTCCAGCCGGTCATGACGGAAATACTTGCGTTTCCTTAAACAGACCACAGTTTGTTACTCAGAGATTCTGTTCTGTCCCTTCAATAGAAGTTTATTAGCATGTTCCTTCACAGCTTGGGAACGCTCCTCAAGAGTGGACAGCTTGTTAAATAAAGCAAAAGGATGAATCTGAGCTTATTAAACTTAAAAAATGTGCTACTAAACCAAATCTGAGAGTATTTATAGCAGTCCAGTATGGAAAACCATAATTACCTGGTTTTCTTTATCATATGATTTGGCAAGGGCCCCAGTATTTGCTCCATCATTGCCAGGTGTTCTTTGCTGTCATGGGTCTGCAGGGAAATCAAGACAAAGTTGTAGTAACTTCTAACAGTGAGCAACCACCACACCCTGGCCTTGCTTCATTTTTGACTGTACTCTGCAAAGAGTAATCAATCTCAGATCAAGGAAAGAAGAGAGGCTGTAGTCATCAGTTCCTGAAATAAGTTACAACATACTGGAGGTTTTTTTCCCTTGGCCCTACCTTTTCTTTCTTTGCTAATAAATTTTGAGTTGCAGCAATACGGTCAAGATGACCAAATTCAGGTATTTTGAGTAGTGTTTGCTGGTGGTGACAGATAAAGCTGCATCTGTTACTAGTGTGTAAATTACTGTAAGTTACAAATGCTAACGGGGTGATCCTTCCTGTCAAGCTGCTGCCAAAATGTTTACTGAAATGAACCTGTAGGCACCTGCTGAGAAAGTTCCTTTGGGCCTGCGTCTTCTGTTCTCTTCAACTCAGCATTACAGAGAAATGCAGCTGAATTTCCTGCACAGACCATTCCCCTTAGTCCCCCCCCTCTCCATAGCAGATTTTCACCAACCTGAGGAGCATTACACATGCTGTGTCATTTTGAGGTTCACTGTTACCTACTGGAAATACTGTGAATCCCAGGTAGTACTCTATGAGGATGCATCCTATGCTCCAGACATCGCATGGCTGTGACCATCCCAGTGCTGTGAAAAAGATCCATGTTTGTACTAGACTGCGAACAGTTCAAGCAAGACGCACAACACTTCTGTGGCACGCTTCAATGGCACACAAAAGCATCTCGGGTGAAAAGATCAGCCTAAGAGGCTGCTACTGACCTAGGATCACTTCAGGAGCTCTGTAATGTCTTGTAGACACCAAGGTGCTGTGATACTCGTCATCGTACGTTGCGCTCCCGAAGTCCACAACTTTGATGTCTGGATTTTTTAGTGTGCGTTCATCGCATTTCTGAAATGAAACGCAGTAAGATAGATGCAAGTGACCAAATACACCCAGATAGTGGCTGAGGGGGAGGTGGGGAAGAGGACAGCAATTTACCAGTTTGGGGTTATACTCTTCTACGTAGTCAGATTTCACAAATAAAATGTTTTCTGGTTTGAGATCTGTATGTGTCAGCTTGTTCAAATGCAAAACTGCGAGGTAACAAGAGAAGAGTTAGCCAATTCCACAAAGCGCATTTAACAAAGCAAGGAAAGAAACATACTTACAGTTCACAGATTTGCAGATCTGATACGCCATCTGTCTAATGTGGTCCAGCCGAAACGGCAGAAAGCCATTCTCTTTAATAAAGTCATAGGTGCTGAGCCCCAGTAGCTCAAAAACAATGCAAACATGTCCATAGTACTCAAACCATTCTAACATCTGGACACAGCGACTGCAAAAGCAGGAAAATGCATGAATTGCAACAGGAAGTTGCATAATGCTGAGCTACGTACGACACACGTTACAGAAGGCGATGTCACAGAACTTCTAAAGCCAAAACAAAGTACAGTCAGCTTTATACACTTACTACGTATTGTTGGGATCAGATGCATTTAAATGTGCCAGTACTTGTATTTCTGCATGAGCGGCTTCGGAGTACCTATCAACATTTTTTACAATTTTCACAGCTACATGTCTGCCTTCCCTGCAAAGACAGGTTTCAACAGTCATTAGAACAATGAGTAGTTTTAACTAATGATGTTCAGTAATCACTATATACATTGTTTAAAAGGGCAGCAACCTTACCAGGAAAAGGTCGGGGGGGTGTTTTAAGTACATACTGATGTGATATAACCAAGGTTCGTCAATGCACAAACAGAACTAAAATTTAATCTTTACATTTTTGAAAACATACTTGATGATACCTTATATATATTAGTATTACTCTCACAGGTTAAAAGCCCCATTTACCTCTCCTTTCTATTTACATGTACTGGGCTAATACTGGAGTAACTTCCACACCTCCACACCTCACAGCACAACACGACTGTCAAAAATGACAAGCCGCCTTCAGCCGCTCCAGCAGCACAAACTGAGGTGTCGGATACCCTGTGCAGTGACTACAAAGACAGCCTAGCTTCACACCGTTCTGCACGCAGTGAAACTGCCGTCCAGCACGAAATCCCTTTATTTGCAATATAGTTGCTGCTAGAACCCAAATGGCACAGCACCGTCAGAGATACTTTTAAGGCAAGCCACGGGAGGTCAAGAGACTGTACTGACTGTACAGACTGGGGGTGGTACAGACCCCAGGACCGCCCAGTGTTGGGGGTGCAGCTTCACCCCACGCTGTCTAGGCCACCCCCTCCCCATCAGCCCTTGACCTCTACCAGGCCAGGGGGCACCTGCAAAACCTGATACAATCCAAAAGCACTTCATGAACAACACTATGGTAGCAGCGGTAAGAAGAGTTACACGTGTTTTTAATTAAAGACTTACATTTTGTGATCAATGCATTCCACTACTTTTCCAAAAGCTCCTTCACCCAAAGTAGCAACGATCTCATCTATAAAGACAAGAACTCTCAGTCACAGAAGCTGTGAAGTTACTCAGGTATTTTTTTTTAAAAAAAGCAAACAAACAAAACCAAAACAAACAAAAAGATGAAGGACTATCACTGAAGCTATTCTAGACTGTGCTGCTTTAACTTGTCAATGTCTAGTTTGAGAGGTGTTGCTGGACAACTCTCATCAAGGTACATTTACAGGCATCTCGTTCTAGTAGGTTCATTAACTTCATTTACTACTTGGGGGGGGCAGGGGGGCAGGGCGAGGGAAAAAGAAAAAAGGAGTATGTTTAAGTTCTACAGAAGAAGAGTAACAATCCCCACCCCCAAACAAAACAAGTCAAGACAGAAAGAAAAGACTTCCAAAGCCCCCTCACATCTTATGCTAAAAGAACTTATTCTATCTGAAAAGTTAATAGATTTTGAAAAATATTCTATACATCTTGCACTTAGTACGTCTCCACTCTGACAGATCAGGTGACCCTCCTCATCATCCTCTACACTCCTGGATCTTTTCCTTCGATGACTCTTCTGGAACGGCACCAAGATCGTCCAGCCAATCAATAAACCCGAGTGAATTCAGGTCAGAATACGAAATTCATTCAGCGGGGAGATATTCAGGCATTCAGATACACGCCAGGCCACAAACAGTTGGCAGGAGCAATTTCAAATTCAGTCCCCGGAAATTCACAGGGCACATAGTTTATGTTACAGGAGAAAAACATGGCAAGGAACAGATTTTCAGATGAGATACTCAAAAGTGGCAAGGCAACAAAAAAATTACAACACAATTGTTTTTCTTTTAGAAGATTGGTTCACTGTATTTTACTCTAGGATTTCAGTGCCCGTATTTTCTTTTTTTAAAGCAAAAGGATTTAATAATTATCTTTTTTATATGTATGTATGTATGTATATATATAAAATAGCCTTGTGGCCAAATTAAAATACCCACGTTAAGTAATTGAGATTACATCATTGGTCGGAGTATTTCATACAAATCTTTTTTTTAAAAAATCATAAACAGCTTATACATTTACTTTAGGCTGTCTAAGCCAAAGGTCTTAAAACTATAAACCCTATCTTCAGCTTTTTTAAGAGTTAACATATATTTAACAAAGATCAGAAAAAATGCCCTGTTAGTGGGCAGGTATCATACATAACTGATTCCACAGATTTTTTCAGTGATACTTAACACATCTTACTGTATAAATAAAAAAAATAAGAATAGTAAGAACCTGACACTACCTCCTTGCTATTTCAGTGATACTTAGTCAAAAGCCGGTTTAAAAACTTGTGCTTGAATTTTTCAAGTAGGGCTGAAATAAATGCTTCTTGTAAGAAAAATTTTGAAAGCATCAAAGTGATGCCTGTATTTCAAGTACTCCAATTGATGGTTACGATCGATTGATCTGCTCAAATACACCCAATGAACGTATCACAAGGCTATGTTCTGTGGTACCACAAGCATACCCGCCAACTACGTTTTCACTGAAGGAAATGAAATCCTAGCATAAAGAATTTATCTACTAGTACTAGCTAAAGGAATAAACTATCAATATTATTGACAGAATACCCCAAACCCCCACACTCAATTACTACCACCCAGATAAGAAACTATCTTCTTAAAATAATAATTAAAAAAATTTCCTAAATTAAAATTGGTCACACCACCTGTGAACGATGATGATGACAGGTAGTGTGATGTGTCTTGTATTTCATTTTGTAACTACTCGTCCCACTACGACCTGATGATTTGCTACTGTGATGCCCCATATCGCATCCTTGATTGTACTCGTTTCTGTATTCTTCAACATAGCGTCGTTCACGATGGTCTCTCTCATTTATAGATTTGGTTTCTGAACGTGTACTAGAAACAAAGGACCAAATAAACTTTATTAAAATAATCCTAGTACCCCTATAAGACGGCTTTTTGTTTTAAGCTGTAAGACACCTCCGAATACATTATCAGATGACCTGATGAGAATAACAGAAATCTTAAAAACATGTGTTTGCTGGCATCAGAAATCAAAAAGTTATAGTTACCTGTCAGGAAGCTGGGGAAGATCCCGTTTGCAGTGCCTGTTCTCCTGTGCACGACTGACCGATCTCCTCCGACCCGTATCGGCACTATTGCACCTTCTGTGGTCCGGGCTCTCCCTGTTACCCCAGCCGGGATAGACAGTTCGCCTGGAATGCCGCATCTGTGACAAGGATGTTTTGCTCTTTGAATTATACCCCACAGACAAACGGTTCATTTTCAAAGCCATTAGTTGACAAATTGACACTACAACGAAGGCTGCGTTTTTCCTCAAATACCCGATTGTCGCTTTTCCTCTGCTCGTTCTACCACGCTATTTTTTACACCGCGAGCTTCTCCAGCTCGGTTCCCGCCAAGGGCGCACGGGTCAGCAGCCCGCTCCGTACCGAGGGCCTCACAGCCGCCGCGCCCGGCGCCCCGCGCTCCCGCCTCGTACGGCCCCCGGCCCCGCCCCGTGCGGCGGCCAGCGCCAGGCCGCGGGGCTCCCGCGCGCCCCGCCCCGCCCCGCATCTCGCTCCGCAAGGCACGTAACGTGCTGCGCGCGCCCCCGGGGGCGCCTCCCAGCCCCGCGCCGATCGCAGCTGCTGGGCGCTCCCGTTCCCGCACGCCCCCCGCCCCCCGCCGCAGCCGCGAAGCCATTTTCTCCCCGCGCGCAGCAAGGCGCAGGCAGAGAACATGGCGGCCGCCCGGCGGCAGGAGCGCCCCGGCCGCGCCGCCCGCCTGCTCCGGCGGCGACGGGACGGGACGAGCCGCCGGCCGCCCGGCCACCCCCCACCGGCGGCAGAGAGCGCTCGTGCCCCCGCACCGGGCGGCGCCCCTCGCCCCGCTCCGCTCGGCCCGGCGGCACGGGGCCGCAACAAGCGCGCGGCGCCCCACCTCCACCTCCGCGCCCGGAGGCCGCCGCCGCCGGCCCCGACCGCCGCCCCTCACCCCGCAACCCGCCACAAAATGGCGTTGCCAGGAACGTTCTGGAGCGCGCTGTCGCGTCACAGAGGCGCGTCCGCGGCGTCACCGGGAGGGCGGGGCCGCCAGCGCAGCGCAGCCCTGCCCGCGCCCTGGGGCCCAGCCCTCGGCAGCGGCACCGCACGGCCCTCGCCCCCGGCGCGGCTGCCCCAGCGGGCTGCGCGGGGCTGGGCTGTGTCGGGGGCCAGACGCCGGCCCGCCGTGCCGCCGCTGTTCGCCCTGGGGGGGATGGAGCACCTCACCCCGTGCTTCCCCGCAGGAGCGGCGAGAGGCTTCCAAAGCACGTAGTCGGCTGTAAATCAATAGAGCTTTAAAGGGCCACATGTGACTAAATTTCTTTGTAAATCACCGGCATTAAAAAAATCCAAATGGTTGAATGCCATTTGTCGTGTCATCTCATGTCCTGCCCTCCTGTGTTTTTTCCCCCATGTCTTGTATCTTTTACTAGCTCCCAGTCATGTTTTCAGATCTAAAACAGAACATAAATAAAACCAGACTAAACGCGACTCTTCAACCAAGCGCACATGTTACCAAAACCTCGGAATGAAGAACTTATCGACCCCAATGTGATGTAGATAAGCAGACACTTCTTTATTGACGGCCGGGTGCGTGAGCGAGTCCTCTCAACACACACCAAGCTTCAAAATCAGACACCATATATAGAACTTATTCACGCATATTCAATTAAGTATTCATGCATAATCATAGTATTTCCCGAAAATCATTAACATACTCTCCTCTCGTACCCAATTCTGCGCAGTAAAGGTTAGAAAGGTCCGGAAATGGGTCTGGGGTACGATTTGGGTAGGTGGTATGTGAGTCGGTGGTCGCGATCTCCCCCTGCCGGAATTACCTGCCACTAAAGTTCACGATTTCTTGGCAGGTAACCACAAGCTGTGCCAGTCGACTCTCCCCAGTTCCCATTAATCCTATATTCTGACATTTCAATACACTTCCTACATACGGAAGACTAGTTAACTACAGAGAAACCTTTCAAACCCTAAATTTATTACCTAAGTTTTAAACACTGATTCTAGCCCCTTCTTCTGGCCTTGGTACGGGACTGTACAAAGGATTTCATAATAGCTTTTACTGTGCAACTATAAGTTTCATTAAAATGTTTCTTATCCCTCTATATTTCTATTAAAAATGATTTTATAAAATCAAATAAATTCAATCAATCTTAACTTATTAGCAATCTGTAACACACAGACCAGCCTTCTACACCCACAGAATGAAGAAAAACCAAGCTGCGGACCCTCCCGCAACACTACCGCCCTGCTGCTCACCACCCTGTCGCAGCTGCCCGTGCCACGCCACAGCCACCAGCCACCAGCTCACTCAGATGCAGCTCGAGCCTGCCAGCTGCCTCCAGGCTGTCACCTCTGCCGCCAGCACCACACATTATGCCTGAAGGTCGGCTCCCCAAAAACCCACAGTAAGCAAACATCTCACGTGCACTCCAATTCATGTGGGAAAAGAGCACCCAAGGGTACAGCAGTTCTGAAACACTGCAACAGCCTATACACATCAGTTCCCCCTACAACCCAATGATTTTTTTTTTATTCTGGGAAGGATTAAACCTACTGAAACACTTCCATCCCTGATGAATGACCCTCCTCTCTCTTTGTGCTGTTTTTAAAATCTGTTTCGCCACCTGGCCCTCTGATCAATGTACCTACATTACAACTGCAAGTTTGACACTGCCCATAGATAACGCACCATTATTTTCTTTTTGCCCATTGCTCTCCAGTTGAGATCAAGTACTGCTCCCACCAAAATGTATTTCAAACACTAGCCTTACCTATGTTTTTTCTAATGCCTGCAGAGGTCCGAGAATCTAGAACATACATGACGAGACCCTCCATCGCAGTCATAACGCAGGATTGTTGTGTTAACGTACACAGTTTTCTTTGCATGGGTAGATTTATTTTGCCAGCTCACCTTGTGGCTCTAGTGTTTGTGATAAAGGGCCAAACTGATGGAAGCAAACAGAGGATTTCACCAAGCACAAGCCAACACCACCAAGAGCAGTACTCTGCAACACTTTTGCTACTGGAAGGATTATACACATCACCAGAACTACCTTGCATGTATGCTGTACCCAGTGACTGCCCACAAAAAAAATCACATACTTGTGCAGCTGGGTTACTTCCTACTCTGTTTTGCTTTCTCTTCAACAAGGGCGTGGGACCAACCCCACCATTATTTTTCCTGTTGTATTCCAGGTTGTCAAGGAGATCCTGGGAGAGGTTCAGAGCCACAAACAGGAAAATAGGCATAACAATTTTTAGAAGTTGGGATGTAATCCTGTCCCATAAGATCACTCTCCTTTCATTACACAGCCTTAGATAAAAAAAGAAAGCATCTAAATTTAATGTGTCCTCCAGAGAGCAAATTGCATGGTGTCCCTGTATTTCACACATTGTATGTAATAACCTTCTTTTTGTAGAGAGGAAAAACCCAAATAGACCTGAAACTGTTCCCAGTTCAGTGCTAGATGTCAACATTTAAAAGTATTGGTTCCTTTGCATTGTAGGACAGTTTCCAGTATGTCCTTCTGCACAGAAGTGTCAATGTAACAGTTAAACACGCAGTTGCATGTTTCCGTCTACTTGCTCATTCCACTGGTTATATGGAATAGACAGAAAGCACAGAGATCAAGTAGTTAAATCCTTTACTTAACTGACTGAAGTATTATGGTAAAATGTATTAAGTTTGGAGCAAGGGCTGGGAGCTTTCAGCAACACTCCACGCAGAACACAGAAACTTTGTCCCAGAGAGAGTACTAACTAACTGCTCACTAAAGCCTCAGTAACCTGTACCCGGCGTACCTTCGCCCTTCTCTTGCAAATAAGTTCCCCTCTTTATTTTAAGCAGCGAAGTCTCAAGATGGGAAATATTCGTCTAAAGCAGACGGCAAGTCAGCTGGACCTGGACCTCCCCAGGATTACAAGGCATATATATGAGAACGGACTTCGCTAAGTGATGTTGACAGAGTCCAGAGAGGATTGGGGGAAGAAGTCCAGAATGGTATGAGGTGGATGCAGGAACTGTGGGTACTCTCTCCTGTTTGTCTCTCTCAGGCACAGTTGGGACTAGAAACATATCCTCTCATCTCTACGTATTGTAGTCAAAGTGAACCTCTGTGAAAACGCATAGATTTTTTCCTGCCTTACGAATATAAACTGATACCCAAATGCATTTTTTTCTTAAATTTGCAACAAAGAGAACATTCTTCTTTTCCCAGTACACCCAAAGTGGAGAACGGCTTTTTTGAAGTGTACAAATCACTCTGTTTTCCCTGCCTATGCCAGTTTATTTTATGCTTAGACTTGAGCATAGGATCACACACGTGTATGTAGATATACACGCACGCATTACGTATGCATGCATTCTATTCTTCCTTTTGACCGGTCAATAATCGGTATCTCTGTACCTCCTTGCAAGCTTTCTTATTTGAGTCCAACGATATCTGGTCTCAAACAAAGACCAAACAACGTACCTCTCTCGTTTGTTCAACATCATCGTGGCCACAGTATCTTTTATTATTTTGGGTACACCAGGATATTCTTGATTAGAAGTCTGACCACAGTCTTTTTGTCACTACTTTTTGGTGTGTTTACCCCCTATTGTTTGTGCAATAAAGTGATGAAAAACAACTTACAGTAAAACCATGGTTACCTGGTCTTGATCAACAGCTATGTTAAAGACACAAACACTTACTCTTTCATACCAAAAGCACTGCACCAGTGGCAGAAGCGAGTGTTTCTGACATACCTTTCGGGAAGGCTGAAGAGGTTACCATTCCACCACAGCAGTACAAGAGCAAGCACTCCTCTAAACATGGTCTTTAATCCTCTAGGAGAGAAAGGTTTCATCTATCTATGACACTGCTCCTCTCACCTAGGGGAAAAAATTGTATATCATACTTGGTTTTCTAAAAAACACCCAGGAAAGTAAGGAAGGTTAGGATTTACATGAGAAAGTTCCAGAAAACTGGTAGTATGAAATTGTAGCAAAGGACATTGTTTCAACACAGTATCACTAAGACAGATAAGGCAGAAAAAGATTTGCCAAAACATATGTATTTCTGACTCTCTTCTTATTTTACAAGTATAAAAAACAATGTTAAAAAACCCAAATCCTGGAAGATGCTCTGGAAAAACTGGCTTGTAAAGCACAAGACTCCTCTGTGACAGCTCCCAAACAATGCCAACACCTGAAAATCCTGCATTCAGTGAGCGAAGATATGATCCGGCTCAAGCAATCCTTCTTAACGACACTTTAAACCCCACACCCCAGCAGTTGGTCTGACCAGTCTCTAAAGAATGTGCTGAGGCACTCTGTGGCTACAGAGCAAAAGGGTTGGCATGAATTGTAATATCTTTAATGTGAACATCATTAAGAGGTCGGTAGGTTTTCTCATTCACAGGCAGCTTCTCCAGCTCATCCAGGGTCTCCAAGCCATCAATAACTCTGGAAGAAAAGCAGAAGTGCTAGGAATCTCCTAATAACGACGTAAATTTCACAACTGAGATAGCTCAAAGCTCTTTACCGTTAAGTATCATAGAACGAAGACTTTGCAAGCAAATGATACAAATAAGACAGCCAAAACAATATATACGGTATATAACATGTTTTCAAAGGAAATATTAAGCATCCATTCCAGATTCTGATAGAAAGTACAAATAATTCCCCCTGACCTGACAATACCGTATTTTATACCAGCCATAGCTGTATAAAGACCCTGGCTGCACTTCCTGGCAGGCAGGGCTGACCAGCCATAGGATAGGTGAGATTGTAATTTCTAACCTTCTGACTCAAAGGCAAGACTGGACAGAATAAGTAGTAACTGTGTAAATCTAATGGCACAAACATGTTTAGGCTTTCGGATTTCCTATTCAGGTGGAAGAAGTGGCAAGAGAGATTGTTCTAATGAACCTCTCACTTTTTGTTTAAATAACTAGCTCTGGTAAAACTTGGCAGTTTATTCCCCAGTAACGGACTTGGCAGAAAACATCTGCTGTTCACTGTTCAACTCAGTCACATTCATCAACTCTTTGAATCTAGGATGCCGGGTCGTGGGCCAGAAGGGGCTGCACATGCCATTCTGCTGATTCTGCAACTGAAGCAGGAGTATCTTAAACTGCCACAGAAAAACTGGCAAAGTGCAACTGTCAGAGCCTCTACTCTTTTCTAATAAACATGTCCTAAGAGCCTCCTTTCTATCATATTTGTAAACTAACTCAGAAATGAAAGGCACATCTATACTTAGATGCCTATAAACAATACAATTGCTAGAAAATAGTATTTTCACATTTCGATAGTTTCCTTTGAATATTTAACTTAAAGGCGACTTTTTCTCAGCAGATTCACTTCTACACTAGAGAATTCTTAACAACAAAGTGAAAGAAATTACCATGATTCTGAGATAGAAAAAGCAGCATCCGAAAGACTCAAAATTTAAAACATTTGCTTTAAGGATGATATATTTATTATCAGCAGTAACATAAGAGTGTTTTAAAATACGTGTATTAAACAACTTCATCTGATTTTATAAACTGTCAGTCCCATGAGTTTTATCTGACCAGCAGGAAGGTCCACCCAAACAGAAGCATGACCATGTCAGCACCGCACCCATCTCCATATCCAGTCCCAAATCAGATTCTTGCTTTTCGGTAAATCCTACAACTGTGTATCCAGCTATTCTGGAGTTTGCTTAAAATCGGGCTGCATCTGTTTGGGCATGGATGAAAAGGCAAGCTGGAATAACTGGGCGGGGGGATAAAAAAAGACAGAAAACAGCTCCATTCCTGAGGTGTGACTTTTGCCCGTTTCCACTGAATTCCCCACTAAGAAAAAAGGAGCAGCATTTTGGAGCACCTAATTCTGGTGACAGTGCAAGAGCATACATTTACATATACACATCCAATATTTTAAAGCGTTTTAGAACCAGAAGCTTCTAAATTTGCATTGCATGAGCCCTGAAATATTCAGATCCCTCATACACCAACACTAAAAGGAGGCACGCAGCTGGATCACTTACTTTCCAAACACAGTGTACTTCATGTCTAGGTGCGGTTGCTTGCCATAAGTGATGAAGAACTGCGATCCATTGGTATTCGGACCATTGTTTGCCATTGAAACTACCCCACGGACACTGTGCTGAAAGAGGGGGAAAAACCTCAACCTGAATACACATCTGTGAAAGCAGGACTTTAAACTGTACAAAGTGCTCTGTGACTTAGTACTCTGCCTCAATACCATTATTAAGAACAGATCTTGGTTGCTAATACCTTCCATCACAGTCCATAACTAGCTCCACAGAATTGCTCTTACAGTGAAAAATTACTTCTTTGCCTTCTTCAGTGCATGAAAAATACTTTGTTAAAAATTCTTTCTACTTCAGTTCTCAGTGATGAAAAGCCTCAAACCTAACTTGCCAAGTACAGAAATGCCTGCTCCTATTTGAATAATAATCTTTCTGTCCCTTTACTGCAGCATTATACTTTGCTCACAATTACAAAAGAGATATTCGATACAGTACAGCACAATGCTGGTTTTCTCCAACCTGTAAAGAAAATTCATATGAAAACATAACTGCATACTGAGAGCACAGAAATACCTTTAGGTATTCACTGAATTCATCTTCAAACTTCTTGCCCCAGATGCTGTTACCTCCTTTCCCAGTGCCTGACAAAGAAGTACCACAACAGCTTACTGATTTTTGGACTGAAAAAATCCAGAGATTATGTAGTGTAGCAACATTTTACAACAAAGACCCCAGACAGCCTGTAATTTGTTTGAGGCAGGGATTGGGTTCTCATGTCTTGATACCGAGCAGAGACATAACTCTCTATAAGGTACACCTATTAGGTAGTGTAACAAAACATGACATATCCTCAAATTAAATTCAATACAAGTACAAACAGACACACAGCTGAATAAGATTCTCTCCCAAACAGCTGCCACTGTCTGGGACATTTTCCCCAAATGCTTCAGAGGGAGTGTAGCCTTTCCAGGCAGAAACCAGAGAAACCACAGTAGAAACTGCTACCTGTTCAACAGCTGCTAAGTCAGCAGAACCATTTTACTTAGTGGAAACAGCTGGAAAAACTAAAATTTGCAGAATGCTTTACTGCTGCATGAACTAGGGTAACAGCTGCTCTTCTGCAAGCTCACCACAGAAAACTAATCTCATCACAAAAAACTCTATCAACAATTTCTTTATTTTATTTTTACTTTATTTACGTTTGGGTTTAATATTCAAACTTATAATTTCTTTCTATTTCTATTATATTTATATACTATTTTTACGGACATTTTTCTACAGAGAGTCCTGGAGAGAAGAATTTACCTAATGGATCCCCTGTCTGAACCATGAAGCCTTTTATATTCCGGTGAAATACGCATCCATTGTAGTAGTTACTAGCACAAAGAGCCAGGAAATTCTAAGGAAATGAAGCAAACCATATTAACAAACAATTCAGAAACAGTACCCTTTTACTAAAACGACAGCATCGGCAAGACGAAGACTAACCCTTTTGCCTCTACATTGCACTGTGAGCATGTGAACTCCACAGAGTATTGCCACAAAATAGTCATAAATTATAGTTAATATGCTCCTTTGACACCATCACAGAGACAAAGGATTTTAAATAAAGCTTACAGCACAAAATTGTCTGACATGAGGAACAAACAAGAAGCCTGAGACATGCTCAGAAGTATCACGTCCAGTCAACATTTTTATTTTGTAAATGTAAATTTTTAATCAATAACTTCATGACTCAGCTTTCTTAGTTAAAAAGTAAATTATTTCAATTTAAGCTTAAGTTTACTGCAGAAAGGAAAAACTGGGGCCTCTGACAAACTGGGAGTGATTCTTACTCTTTTAAATTAAAATCAAATCTCTGTGCGTGTGAGCAAACCCAGGGAAATCTAGGAATCCCAGGCCATGTGCCACATTTCTCCTTAGGGGCAAAGGACACTTTGGGAGATGCTGGAACTTGGAGAGAAGTGGCCCCTAACCCTATCTGGTGAGAAACAGGCTGCAGAGCTCTAGGCAGTGTGACAGCGCACAAGCTCCCCAAGCAGAACAGGCACTGTACCAGCTTAACATTAGCATTCCATTATGTGAAAAGAGGAATTGCAAAAGCCACTTCACCCCCTCTGTAGTCTTCACTATTTCTACTCCTTTGTTTCAACGTGAGGCAATACTGCTCCTGTTACTTGACTTACTTCACAAGTCTTTGGTGTACGCTCACAGAACAGTTCAATTTTAATATCTCCTACATCCGTATGCAGTGTGACAGCCTGAGCAGAAGGCAGAAAATAATAAACAAATCAGCAATGATATGCTAACAGAATCAGTTTTATTTCCCAGTCCCACCACGAACATAAGGAAGTTCCCACCATATATAACCACTGTTTCAATACATGGCCATAGGCAAGGCTACTGTCACAACCCTTCCACATATCCTGTGAAATCACCAGAAAGCTCTTGGTTTCATTTAGTTTCAGGACATACAAAGTTTGCTATGGTAATGCAGCAGCTCTGTTTCACACTGTTACACTCCAGAGAGACATTATTCATTTTCAAACTGGACCTACTCAGCCACTTAACTGCAAAGTTGAAGAACCAAGGCTGTATCTGTTTTAGACGACGGCGTGGTGCGCATACCTCACTGGTTTACAACCAGAGGAACAACTGATGCGTGTTACTTGCCTGCTGCCTTTTGAGTGGCAAGGCCAGTTCTGAATGGCACCATACATAATCTGCCTTCACAAACAAGCAAATCTACAAAATCACACACTTCTCTTAAGAACGTATAAATAACCTCCATAAAATTTAAAACTGTAGTTACCCAGCCACCTAAGCAAATCTCTCTCTGTAGGCCAAATATGTCACAGTGCTCCCACGAAAAGTGCTACGTTGCACAAAAACAATTACTGTGAGGCTATACTGGGGATGACTGTATCAGAAAACTAATCAAAATCAGCATCGCATTGATACTGGCATACTGTTCCGTAAGTATACAACTGAAGAAGAGAAGATAGTTGGCTGCGGTGTCCATGAGGATGCTATAAAAGGTGTATGCACGGTTTAAGACACACGGTCTTATCCCTGTTTCCCGATCTGCTAAACTTTCAGAAGCTTGCAAGCATAGGTTACATACACTCAAGCAGAGCTATCTGCTTGCAACTTGAATAATGCTTCTGTGGTAAAAGAATCCAAACTAGATTACGAAATATTTGTCAAGGCAGGATTAAAATTTAGGATCTCAGAACTGAAAGTGTAATTGTATTTTTGACTGATGTAAATGACCTATTTTCCTTTTCAAGGTATCTTGTTAGAAGTTTGAAATGAAAACCTAAACATTTCGTTACAAAGTCTTCACAGCAGAGTAAAACGTGTAACCGTTTGAGATGCAAAGCAGCTATTCACTTTCCATTTCAGTGAATTCTTTCCATTTCAGAAGGGATGAAAATATATAAAAAGGGTTACTGTTCTCACCATGACTGCTTATCAAAAAGCTGAGGTAGATTTGTACACAGCAATTTCCTGCAAAGAAAACATATGAAATTTGTTGGGGTTTTTTCCACAAATTTCCAAATCTTTTCAAAATCTGTTTCTAAAATATTTGTGCGGTTACATGCTTTTGCACCACACAGTTTTACAGTGCCACCCAAGTGACTGCAGATAAAGGTTTCACTCACCTTATCCAACTATGCAGCACGTAAATAACTTGGAAGAGCAAAACAGCTTACAGAAAGGGAGTGGTGACAAAAACCACCATCTTCCCAAGACGAACGGTTATACTAAGCAGTTACAACTTTTCCAAATATTATGGTTTTATAAATGACGGAAATTAACAGGCAAAAAACCCACACGCCCATACCTCCACAGAAGCGAGATCCGGAACCACCTTCTGACAGCTGCCTGCCTGCAACAGCCAGGCACCTGCATCCATGCGCAGAATTAAACTTTTTTTATCTTAGCAACGTTCTCAAGCAAAGCATTCACGCTGAGGAAAACAGAATCGCGGCTGTGTGGGATTGCACAGCGGTACACGCTAGCCCCCTCGCTAGCACCGCCGCCCTCATTCGCGCCCGGGCTGGGCCAGGCCCCTCACTGAAGCCGGGGAAGCCGCCAGCGCCGGCCCGGCCCCGCCCGCTCGAGCGCCCCAGGGGCCGCCTGCGCTCGCTGCCGCCCGCCCGCTCCCGGCAGCCCGGGACCCGCCGCTCCGCCGCGACTTCCACCCCCAACCCCACGGCTGTCGAGCGTGCGCCCCGCCCGCGTACAGACCTGCCGAGGCAGCGGCCTAGCCCCGCCACCGGCCTCGCCCCGCCACCGCGAGGCAGCGCTCCCGCGCCGGCAGGAAGAGGCGGGGCGGCCGCCCCAGCACCGCTCGCGCGGCGGAAGCGGCGCGGCCGCGCGCGGCTCCGCCTTCAGCCCCCGGCGCGGGGCGAGCGCGGCCCGGCCCCGCGGAGGCGCGCGCTTCTCCGGCGGGATCCGGCGGGCGAGGCTGAAGCCGCGTACGGCCCGAGCGGGAGCGCCGGCAGCGCCCCGGGGGAGGCCGGGCCGCGCTCCCCGCCCTGGGCGGGCGGCGCTTCAGCCGGTGAACGCCCGGGCTCGTTCCCGCCTGCTGCCGGCCCCCGGCGGAGTGCCGCATGCTGCGGGGCGCCCGCCGGCCTCTCTGCTGCGTCCGCGCCTGGGGCCGCCTGCCCTCGCGCTCCCTCATGGACCTCGGGGAGCTCGTTACAGCCCTGAACGACTTCGCGTCCCTCTCGCTGGCCGAAAGCTGGGACAACGTGGGGCTGCTGGTGGAACCGAGCCCTCCCCACGCGGTGAGCACCCTTTTCCTCACTAACGATCTCACCGAAGCGGTGATGGAGGAGGCAGTGCAGAAGAAGGCAGACCTCGTTCTTTCCTACCACCCTCCTATATTCGCGCCGCTCAAGCGAGTGACGTGGAAGACCTGGAAGGAACGGCTGGTGGTGCGAGCTCTGGAGCACAGGATCGGGATTTACTCTCCACACACAGCGTACGATGCCGTACCTCACGGAGTCAATAACTGGCTAACGAAGGGACTCGGTGAGATTCTGTTAAACAAACAAAAAAGGTTAAAATTATTCTTAAGTATGTGCTATTTTATGTGGGGACCTTCCCTCATTTCCCTTTCTTCCAGCTTTTACACTTAACGATTTCAGGGCTTTTTCTCTGCCCCCCTCCGTACTTCTAAGTACCCCACAAACACGTCTTTAGGGAATTTATCTTGGCGAGGCATACCGGACACAAACACTAGAGGACAGTTCCAGATGCATGACTGTACAATTGGCTGTAGTCAGAACCGGTGCGGCATATTTATTGGGCATCTTGGATGCAAACTTTAGGCACCTAAGTCACCACCTTTAATTTCTAAAGGGCAAGATCTCATTGTTTGCAAAGGACTTAAGGTATCTGAAAAGCTTTTAGGTTCTTACCCTGTATTGTGGCTCATAAATGAAAACAGCGATGTCTTTTCCAGCCTGATTTACAAACCAGACGCTATTTTGGTTTCATACAATTCTTAGGATAAAACGGATGGCGTTAAGAATGACAAATGTTATGTATCCATCAGCTTCTTTGCTATTTTAGTCTATTTTAGACTGTGCCTAATGGAGACAACAGAGCAGCAAGTCCTCAGTCCTGATAAGGGAAAATGGATTCAAGTGCAGCATTTGCATCTTTTTGTTGCATCTCTTTAGGATATGTGCTAAATCAGTATTAGGACACTTACCAAGCTTTATAAAACTGCAGTCTTGTACTTTTTTCTCAGGTGCCTGTACTTCCGTCCCACTGCATCCATCAATGGCGCCAAGCTATCCAGCTGAGGGCAGTCACCGGGTAGAATTCTGCACAGACAACACTGAGCATCTGGACATGGTGCTGGCCAAAATCAAAGACATCCAAGAGATCTTCTGTCTCACCACTCTCCCTGCCAGGTATCTGCTTCACTCTCTTAATGTTGGATTCTTTCTGTCATTTGACACACTAAGTCGCTGGAATGGTATTTTACTGTTGCAGTCACTTTATTTCTCTGTGTGTTGCTGTTGTTTCTTTTCAGCAACAGATCTAGAAATGCAGGGAATAATCATCCCTTTCTGATCAGTCTTTGTCATACTAAATGGTAACAGGAACTCAGTACAGCATCACGTAGATTAGGGGTAGTAAGGAAGAGTATTAACAGGAAATTTGATGAGGACAGTGGAGTTAAATTCCCCTAGGTTCCTTTCCTCCAAGAACCTAGACTAGACTAGGCTATTACAATGCTTTCTTTTTTCTTTCTCTGTGGTAGAATAGCCACTGGGATGGAATAACTTTGTTTATATTAATACAATGCTGAAATTTTATCTAGTTTCTTAGGAAGCACCAAGCATATCTTTCCTCAGGGTTGATGGTGAGGAGCAAACACGAGTCAGTTTGAATTGCTCTCAGAAAGCACTGTTGGAGGTGGTGGCATTATTGTCCCAGAACAGCCTTCTTTATCGCAAGACCGAGATTCTCCTATTACAAAAGGTAATATAATCATATATTACATCCAGTGAATGTATTGCTTGTGTGACCCAAGTGCCCCAAATGCTGGAATCCAGTAGTCAGTAGCATCACAGGTTTTCTATGCTACCCCATCAGTGCTCTGAAATACTGGCCTGTGGGGATTTGAAGCCACGCACCTTTTCCAGAACAATGCAGCAAATAGCTGTGTGGCCTGTACTAACTTTTGAATCAATTCCAATAGCTAGTATACTTAGTATGTTATATTCGAGATGTATTTTTTTTGTAAAGTTCAGAGCCATTCCTGAATGCCCAGCATACTCATCTTTGTACAGTATGAAAAACAATGCAAACTTCTGGGGTCAGCTTTCTCACAGTAATTTTAAATTTTTTTTTTCAGCCTCTTCTTCCCCATAATGGTATGGGACGTCTGTGCACACTGAGCGAGCCAGTCTCCTTGTCAGACATAATTGAGCGTATCAAAAGCCACCTAAAATTACCCCACATCCGCTTAGCCGTGGGAGCGAGCAAGACACTAGGTAAACAGGCCTTCAAGTGAGACTGTCCATTAGAACTAGTATTCCAGGAAGCCAAGGGGCGTGAGTGGGTACATGAGTGTGTGAAATACTGCTGCCTTGGATGTGTTTACTTCCAGGTAGTGTGAAGCACTGTTAAGAAACAGCATTTTAGAATTTACATGATAAAATCACGCAAAAAGAATCTCATCTTTATTTTTAACTGGAAGTTCTATATTATGCTGGTTATCACTGCGGAGCAGGGAGAGCGTAAGTTGAATATGAGACGTACTTTTTCATAATTTGTGTAACGACTAAGATTCCCCCACCAGATATCAGACACAAATGCGTACCATTTCACTGTACACTCCCTTTTGCAACTGAATGTTAAATTTCAAAGCATCTTAAAACAGTAAGACACTTCATGGTATCCTTATGAACATACAACTAGACATGTTTTGATGCAAGAGAAATAGTGGCAAGGAAGGTGAACTATCCTAGTACAAACAGTGGGTCACTAGTAAAATGTGGAACAAGCATCCTCTTATGCCTGTTACCTATCCTAATGTCCAGGAAGCACAACTATTAGTATTTTTGAGAGCAAATGTTGAGAACTCTTCAGAGCTTATGAGACAGAAGTCTTTTTAGAAGCCTCTGACACTATCAGTTGCACTAAAAAAACCCCCAAACTATTTTGAAGCCTCTCATTGTGGTGCAGGATTGTAGTGGTGTGACTCCACTTAAATTATCAGCAGTAATTACATGGCAATATACTGTAAAACCTTAACAGATATTTGAAACTCTGTTGTGTGTCCCCTCACTAGTGAAGTAATATATATGAAGAATTAAATTTCCTGTCACCATCACATGTGTAATAGCTTAGAATCAGCAATAATAGCAAATGGGCAGATTTTTAATGGCATGGACCAGCTCTCAGCTTGCACCAGGACTGGCCACTTGAGAGCTAAAAGTTAGGAACTAGTGTATCTCAGAGGCAAAACACTGCCTTAAGTGGCATCATTAGTTGGAAAACTGGAACATGAGGGTCCTGGAAAGAGTAGCAGCCTATTAAAGGGTTCAGAAACCTAAGTTAACACCTCACCAGGAGTGACTACCTAGCAGCCAGCCTCTGTGCTGTCGTTTTCTGCAAACCTTCTACCCCTTGAAGAAAAAAAATCTACACGTCTATTTTTGTTATAGGCCTATGACTCTTTCAAACTGACAGATGTGTCTTTTCCTCCAGCAAATTTACACTGAGCCTAAAATCAAGGTAGTAGTTACTGCAAAACAATTTAACAGCAATACTGACACGAGGGCTGAGCACAGGGAAGGGAGTTTAACTGTGGCACCTTGCATCCTGCAGAATCACCAGTGAGGAAAGCTGCTCTGTGTGCTGGTTCTGGGAGCAGCATCCTGAAGGGAACAGAAGCTGACCTCTATCTCACAGGTAAAATACTATGTCGCTGTTTTGTTACCTTTATAAAAATAGTCACTAGGGGGAAAAAAAAGCAGGAGGGGGGGAGAAAGGAGAAAAAAAAAAAAAAAAAGTTGACTGGCTGTTGAAAGATTTGGCCAGAAAGAATTACCTGCCATCATCGAGAAACAAGCAGTTAGTTATTGGAATGATAAAAGAGTAACATTACAGTAGAGAGAACGTGGATCGATGGCTGCATGGCATAGTGAAGGTTATTTGAATGAAAGCATGGCTATACGTGCATTATTCCAGCACAAAATCGGTGTTGATGGCAGGCTATCGCAACCTTCAGTGTGTTTCTCTTTTGGCAAGATAAGAGTTCAGTTCCCTACAGAATTCCTTCATGGAAAATGGAATATAATGTAGTCTACAGAATCTTCCAAAGGAATGCCATGGTGTATCTGACCAAGGAGACACTTGGTTCATTATCCTCTTTCCTGACAATGGGACAGCTACTCCTTACAGCTTGCCAACAATGTGAAGGCTGCCTTGCATTCTGTAATACTTAATTCAGGCAAGTTCTTTGGTAAGGCATGCCCCATCTCCCCCTTGCATACAGCCCTGCAGAGCTGACCCTCAGACAGCTTCTTCGCAAGGCTTCCCAACTGCTATCCTCCGTCACAGCAATGCACGACACCCACGGTCTGCTTCCAAACCACTGCATACTCTTTATTTCCTGCCCAAAGTGGTAGAATCTACCACTATTTGAGGGCAAGGAATTTCTGAGGTTTTGTCTCAAGTTACACATGGGACGTCAGCTGGATGTCCTTCAAGGGGAACGGGAGCAGAAGCATTACATATTCTTATACCAAGCAGATGGTGTTGCATTCTCCCTTATGGGAGATAATCCTGTTACGTCTTCCCAGCTTGTAGCTAAGGTTCTGCATACGTTACAAAAAAACCTGGTTACCTAAACTGTACTGTTGGCGATCTACATGGCGTTTCTTTCTCAAAATGGCAGGAGAGATGTCCCACCATGATGTTCTGGATGCAGTTGCCAATGGGATAAGTGTTATTCTGTGTGAGCACAGCAACACTGAGCGAGGCTTCTTGTCAGAGTTGCGTGACATGCTAGCTGTCCACCTACAGAACAAAATCAACATAATCGTGTCTGAGAAGGATAGAGATCCCCTCCAGGTAGCATAGGAAACAAAAACAGTGGGGAGAGAATTCTGTCAAGAATTTCATGGTATCTTGCACAGACCTATCCAACTGCAAGCTTAATAGAGATGCTCTGAACTGGATCAGTACAGAATGATTGTATTGTATGTTCCCTCAAAGTCTGGGATATGTTTTGTCATCTGCCAGATAAATAAATGCTTGTTTTGGGCTACAGAGGGCCGATGTACTCAATTACTGGGCTGCGCTTAAATAAGTTACTGCGTCTTGTTAGATGACTTCTCTTCTAACAAGAATTTTTGTTAGATAAATTCAGTAACCGTGATACTCAAGGATTGGTTTGGGTAAAATATAAAATCTCGATTTATCTCCAGATTTAAGCTTACACAGCAGTTCCACCTACTGCAGTTATGTTGAATCACGTCCGTACAAGTCACTGATATTTTAGCTAATAAACCTCCTGATAACAGTTTATGAAAGGGTGTGGAGCATCCATTTGCCTTAACAGTTTTATTAAAGACACCACTGGTATGCAAATAGAGACCACAATTCAGGTACTCGGTTCTAGTACTCAACTGCACAATCTACCATTAATGCAGCTTTATGGCTTGTTAATAGAGGGACTCTCAATTAAATAAAAGCTTTGGAAGGTTAAAACTCAAAACAAAGCTGTAAATGAATTTAATGTGCTTTTATTACTTTCCTTTTTAAAACAGTTTATATAACTATGACTCAATTACAGGATTACTGAAACTGAACAAGTAGCATTTTCATCACTGGTAATGCCCGGGGTTTATTTTCTTGTGGGTTGTTTTTTTAATAAAAAAACCCAACATACCACGTCTGGATTATGTGCACACCAGAGTATTTGAACAAAATTAAAATATATCCATGGCAAATTGGTAGAGAACTTGGCACCATCCTTTTCAGTTAATAAAACTGGCTCAACAAGCAATGTCTCCACCACATAATTGCCAATGTCTTGTTCCACTTACATTTAAGTGGAAAGAGAAGACTGCGGTATTACCAGAAGCTACTGAGGCTATCACAGCCTATAATGGCCACCGTTCTTAGCGGTACCATGAAGACCTCTCAGTAAGCTGAGGAACAGGAAGTAGAAGGAAATTTCTTCTTTCCCCAGTAAAGGATTGTAGAAGCGACCCCTCCAAATCAAACAGTTCTGTGTTGCTACAGAAGACATTACCCTGCTACTGCTTTAGTACATACACAGAATTCAAGACACAGAAAATGAATGCATAGATGGGGTAAATGAAATTGGGATAAAATCCTTTTCACACACACACACACCGCCCCCTGGAATCAATTCACAGTCGTTCTCTTTAGCTTGCACCACAGAATCGGCAGCAGCCAAAAAATTATTCAAACTTAACCTTCTCTTAGCAGATGTGTGGTCTCCCCTGCAGCCCTCCTCTTGGCCTGTCTGGGCATCTGGTAGTCTGCTGTTAGTGGCTGACTCTGGACTCAGGATGATTAGAGCACTTCATTAAAGTAAATTTCACATCTAGAAAACCAGATCCAGTTGCACTGAAAACGCACCATGGTATCACTGGTTATAAACACATTAGGCGGTGTCTTCCACACGTACTCAGAATGTAATTTAAACCAACATCTTGAGTTTCACAAGAACTGGGGAAAGTCAAAGGACTGCAAAATAGGATATGGCTGCTGCTTAGCTAGAATACTTTTAAAATTTTTTCCAGAACACATCTTTTTCAAGTGGCAGAGTGTTGGGGTCTGCAGACAAATTAGTTGACTTCAAAGACTTAGCCGTGTGCCGTTAAGACAGCCACAAATTGTCAGGTATGTAAACAGGGTGTGAAGAATCGGAACTTAGAACCGAACCGCAGCATACGGGCACCTACAGCAACAGCAAACAAAAACCTCTCAGGGTCTGACACCTGCACTGTCTAAGATATATAAATAGTTTGTATAATCAATAAAGGCCATTTTGTCCGAACCCAGCCACGCAGACGTAGTGTTTCCTTTCAGTCCGCCTCGACTTGCGTCACCACATTTGGTGACCCCCACGTGCCTGTATGATCCCAGTAAGGGGTATCAAAAAGAGATTGTGAGACGGTGCCGATGTGACCCCGGTAAGGGGTGTCAGGAGCGATCCCGAGACCGTGACCGGCGGGTTGCTGGGGAGGCGGAGCCTGGTGAAGCGGAGGAGCGCAGCGAGCGGCTGCCAGATCCCGGGAGAACTGACACCGGTAAGGTGAGCCACCAGGGACAGCACGGGGAGTAAGTTATCTAAAGAAGATACCATGGTGCTATCTATGTGGAAATTAGTACTAGAGAAGCGTGGAATTACTTTAGATGGGCTTCGGTTAAAAAATATGTTATTGTGGGCCAAAACACATGGAGTGGAAATGTCCCCCGCGACTGCTCTTGGTGTGTCGACCTGGGACAATTTAGGATCAACACTGTCAGAAGCTCTGGAGAAAGGGGGCAAAAAGGCGTCAGGGCTTTTGCCTACATGGGGACTGCTTAGACATGTTGTAGGGAGCTTCAAAAATCCACAAGACGCAAATGGGGGCTTGCAAAATCAGCAAAATGTGACTGGGGGCTTGCAAAATCAGCAAAATGCGAGTGGAGACTTGCAGAGTCCACAAGACGCGAGTGGGAGCTTAAAAAGTCAGCAAAATGCGAATGAGGGTACATCGTTCAAACCTCCCCTGTATCCCCCTCCAGAATACAGACAGGAGGATGAGGGGGTGGGGGAGGGGGAGAGTCCGTGTCCCTTAGCAGGCGCCACTCCCCAATGCCCCGAATCCCCTAAATCTCTCCGACTGTATCGACTTACACACGATACCGATTCCAGTTCCGAGGACGGCAGGCAGAAACCTCGGCGGACCGAGCCCAGCCCCCCTGACCCCCCCAACGTTTGTGCCAGCCCACACTCCTGCCTCCCGCGGCCGCTCCCGCCCCGCGCCCGCCCCCTCGGCTCCGGGTGGAAATGCCGAAAACCCGGACTCGGGTCCAGCTACGCCACCGTTATCAGTCCCAGGCAGTGAAGAAGCTGGAGGTGGTAAAAATCCAGTTTCCAGTGGTACAGTAATGACGCGCGACCCTCGCCGATTTTGGCAGGCTGAGAGGTGGGGCTTTAAGAGACGGGAACTGGGATTTAGTAGAGCAGATAGGCGGAGCGCTCCTTGATCCTCCTAGCCTTCCACCGATGCACCGCACACATATCCTGTTGTATTGGGAGATGCGGCTGCTGGTAATCCTCACCTTCACACACCGTTTGCTTGGAAAGTAGTACAGGACTTGCAAAAAACTGTTTCGCAGTACAGGGTGACTGTGTTCTGTCACGCGGAAAAGCCGTCTATAATCTACTGTATTACAGCGGTTGAAATGTATTTTGCTGTTAAAACAAACAAACAAAAAACCCAAAACAAACCCAAAACAGAACAAACCACACCCCGCCCCCCCCCAAAAAAAAAAGGGAATTGTAGAATTGTACAGAACAACGGAACAGAGACAGTGGGTTGGTTTGACATTGATGATGTGCAGTTTTGGCCTTGCTTTGAATGATGTGCAGCTGAGATGCTGCAGCAAAGAGTTAAATAACTTTAAGGGAGTATGAGAAGAAACTAGGATGAGACAGAAACAAAGGAGGAATGTGATCTCGCCTCTAGAAGATAAGGAAATGGCATGAACAGTAGAGAGTAGCCTAGAGTGAACAGCACCAAGGGAAGTGTTGCATGAATTTGACTGATCACTCTAACTCTATTCATGAGCAGCTCGCTGAGTTAAGAAAAAATGTACAGGCCATAAAGATTGAGAACGGGTTAACAGACTGGCTACAGAGTTTAGGAATTACTGGATGGTTAAAAGATTTGTTTCTGCACAGGACAACGGTATTAATTGCCACTGTAATCTTTTTAATGATATTGATCTGTGTGTGGAATTGCTTTATAAGAATTATGAACAGAATAATAAAAGGGGTCTGGATCGCTCAAAAACAAAAAGGGGGATTTGTGGAATGGCTGGAAGACAACGGACATATTATGAGCAATGCAGACCAAGTAACTGCTGTAATAGCAGGCCGAAGCTGTAACAAGCTGCAGGTGTTGTGAAGGACATACGCAAGGCCAAGGGAGACAAACAAACTGTATTCGCAGAGAGGTAAGAGAGTTGGACAGAAAGATGAGAAAAAACAGGATGCCTGCACAAGGGGGGAGCAGCGGGTAGGCACCACACCGGGACCAACCTTAGGGGAGATGGGAGTGTGTGAACGAGTAGTTTTAACTGATCACCTTTTAAATAACAAAGTCTGCTTAGCGTGTGTATTTTTAGCTGGGGGTATAAATTGGTGTGAGTCTATTAATAAAGTGGCACTAACTTTAAAAAAAAAAAAAGGGGGGGGGGGGAATGAAGGGAATGACCCCAGAGGCACGATTAGAGAAAACATGTTATGTTTTGAACTTTCTGAAAATCTCTGCTGACCATACGGTGCCTCCCATTGTCCAACATTTTGTGTCAATTGGTGACAGCAGCAAAAGCATGAAGGTGTCTTAGTACGCATAAAAGACCCTCCTACCGGGCATTGGTCGGGACCGCATGAATTATTAACTTGGGGGAGAGGTGACGCTTGTGTTTCTACAGATGAAGGTCCACAATGGATGCCTGCTCGCTGTGTGCGGCCTGAGCTTAGCGTGCCGGATCGTGGGAGCGCTGCTGCCGCCAGTCAACCCAACAACTGATGTGTGGCCTCCTTACTGAACCAGTCCTTGTTTGGTGTGCCCTTCCTTGAAACTGACTTGCAGAAATTGTTGCAAGAAAGTGAATGTATGTGGGGAATGAAGAATCTTACTAAAAGCCTTGATATTTGGGATAATTGATTACCTCTGTATAATGTTAATCCAAAAGTTGATATCGTTTGCAATTTGAATGTCGATAATTGTCTTTCTGTAGATGCTAATGTAGTAGGAGGCTATGATGGGACCATGACACCTGCATAAATCAACACGTGGTAATGATGGAGTTGATTTATGGAACTGATGGGAACGTATTGCAGCACTTCTTCTCTTATTCGAACTAACAGCAGGGAAAGCATTACAAAGTCAAATCACCTTGTTTGGTAGGCAGTTAAGAATGTGAGTCAAATTTGCCACCATTACATACAAAACAGAGCAACTATTGGCTTTTTGTTGTTGGTTCAAGGACACGGCTGTGAGGATTTGGATGGTATGTGCTGCGTGGATTTTAGGCGCCCCATTGCAGCAACATGTTACCAAAATCTGAGGAAATGTCAGCCTTTTTGGCATCCATTCACTCAATTGGCAGTATTGTTTGTTTGCTATTACCTTGGTTGCTGTCATGTTTGCAAGGGCCCTGCAGAACATGGCAAACCTGGTACTAGCTGTTCAAAAACAAAAAGGGGGAATTGTTAGGGTCTGCAGACAAATTAGTTGACTTCAAAGACTTAGCCGTGTACCTTTAAGACAGCCACAAATTGTCAGGTATGTAAACAGGGTGTGAAGAATCGGAACTTAGAACCGAACCGCAGCATACGGGCACCTACAGCAACAGCAAATAGCAAGCAAGAAGGACACAAAAACCTCTCAGGGTCTGACACCTGCACTGTCTAAGATATATAAATAGTTTGTATAAACAATAAAGGCCATTTTGTCCAAACCCAGCCACGCAGACATAGTGTTTCTTTTCAGTCCGCCTCGACTTGCGTCACCACAGCAGAGTTCTTGAACTCTACACCTAACTTGGAGAACTCAAGAAAGACACAATGCCTTGATCTGTTTTAGTGATTGTGGTGGTAGCCTAAGTGGCAATAGGCAGGATCTGATGCATTTTGCAAAGTTTCAGAATTGCAGCCTGTAAAATGCAGATGCCACCAGAAGAGAATGTTAGTTGGAAAAAGTTCTGTGGGAGGAATCTGGAGAGTACTGCTGGCATGTACCAGTTTCCCCCATCAGGCTCTCCCACAAAGCTAGTTAGGTCCTATATTTGAAAGGTCAACTTGTCAACGGGCTAAGCAGATACCCTGTCTTTTCAAAACAAACAAAGGTCAGGCTGTAAACCTCTGTTGCTTCTCTCAGCGAGTGAGACCAGGTAACTATTATTCCATGTGATGTTTTGTTTCTCTTCAAAAGCTATATACTGGTATTAAAATGCAGGCAAACTATTTTTAATTTTTATACCTTATAAGAAACAATATAAAATACTTTTCAAACTAATAAGTTACTTTATTAACATGTTAGTAAAATCTTCTGCAAACCACATGAGGATCTGTACAGGTATTTGACATAGTAATGAAAGTGCCACAAGGATCTCTTATCTTCCTATAGCATAAAAAGGTTGTGGAAGACCAGACAAGCTAATGAAAATTAATAAAGTACTTTATTTATTATTGATTTGAACTATTACAACATTGAGCTGTAACACAGCTACCGAATATTAGACACAGAGTCCCTGAAGTCTGGCTGGCAGACTACAGTTGACGGAACTACAGGCCTTACCCCCACATACCTGAGAAAAAAAGTGAAGAAAAGCTGTCACACTTCAGCAGTCTCCCAACCTCTAAGGGCTTAAAAAAAGGGAGAGCTTATTAAGTGGCATTTAAGGCCTCCTCCAGGATCAGTGGACACTCCTGATGTAAAAAATACATATATACACTCAAGCTTTTAAAAAAATAAACCAAAAAACCTCACAGCCTCTTCATAGTCCTGGATGGCAGCTTGGAAAGTAGATAAAAGAAGCCCTCACCAACAGGTAATGACTTGAGTCTACCACAGTTTTGAGTATCTGGATCTTGTTATAAAAGGATCTGGGTTTGGGGCAAGTCCTTCCGTTCTACTGAGAGTTTAGTAAGTTACCCACAGCATCCCAAACCCACTAGTATTCTTCTCTCGTGCAGTCAAGGCAGGTCTCTTAGCATTATAAATCTTGGCTTCTTCATACACTGGAAGCTAGTCTTGTCTAACTGGCAGAGGAGTACTGGAAAGCACTCAGCTGAGAAAAGCTGCACCACAAGTACAAACTAAAGCTCTGACCATCTAGTGATTTGCACTTCCCAAGTAAACTGCTCCAATCAAACTGTCATGTCTGGTGGGGCAGAGAGCAGAAGGCACGATCTTACCAAGTTTGGTTTTCTGGCTTTTAAGGTTGGCTGCATAGATTATGAAGAAGGCAGCATCTGAGCTAAGAAACAAAGCAGACAAACCTGACTACAGAGCAACAGATGCCTCGCTTACAGAAGTCATCATTCCAAACTACCTGAAGCAGCTGAACAATGAGCATCATTCATTACCATTGTTACATTTCAGTAAGTAGTCCAGCAGCCTTGGGGCTGGAGGGAGAGAGATCTGAGTATAGGCCCCTCTCCAGCAGCCCTTGAGAGCAGTTGCTGTAGATGCTTTGAGAACAGAGACACGTTATACATCTTCATCCTCTTTCTCCAAGAAGTCGGTCAAGGTACTGTCATCTACAGGAATTAGTAAGTATTCCACACCATCAGCTCCCTGAGGACAGACATGCATACACATTCTGTTAACACCAGAGCACAGTGCAACGCAAGCCACTAGACAGCACTGCAATGCTAACATTTGCGGTCTGGGTGAGAGCTGGCTGGCATTCAGAAGGACTACATTGCCAAAACCCAGGAATATTTCACTAGAGCAACACGAAATGCACAAATACCAAGAAGAGTCAGTGTATGTGAAGTCTTCTGGTGGGCTATGCTAGTCTGACACCACACAGCTCCTCAGCATAGTGCTCCCACATCTGCTTCCATACTGCATTATTAGGGCTTAGCCCGCATTCTGCTCTTGTGCAAACACAGGTGACTACTGGAAGCAGACTGGCAGGCTCCAGAGTCTGTTACTTCTCAAGGTCTTCAGGAAGAAGAGACCTGCAGGTTGCAGAGTGACCAAAGCACACTGCGTTTTTACAGCCCCCTATGCACGTAAAGGGTGTTGAGAAATCAGAGGCATGGAAAGACCTGCAATTAACAGAATTTCAGCCTCTTGCTAGTTTCTAGGTGCTTCAACCAACATAGCCTTGCTGTGAGCTGTGAGTCTTGGGGATACTTAGCAGCAAGTAAGCATCTTTTTTGTTTAAGGTGGCTAATACCCAGAATTACCTTCTTCCCCCAACTCACCCGCTTGGTCCGGATGAGCTTGTGGTCCCTGAACTCTGTCAGCTGTGCCCTGAGTGTCAGGTCACTGTTCACAAGGAAAGCCTCTCGACACTGCTGGTAGAAGTCTTGGAAAGACAGCCCTGGGCATAGGAAAAGGCGAGAGCAAGAAAGAGAAGTGGTAAGATTGTCAGATTTTTCCAGGTCTAACAACATGTATCATCTCCACCTACAAACCTTGCTTTGGCTTAGACCACAGTGGCTACAGTAACGTCACTTCTTTCAAGTACACAGCCAAGCTAATATTTCAGTAATTAATGCCAAACAGCTGAACTAACATTCCACTCACCCTGTCTGCCTAACGGAATTTCAATAGCACTTTAAATGCACTTCCCAGCATGGTTCCTCTCAATTTCTAACTCCTCTATCTTACTTCCAACTTTCTTTACCATTAACGTGTTATTCATACCCCCTGCAACACCTGTTTAGAGACAGTGACAGGATATTCCACACATATCCTAGACAGCAGGGACACATCAGAAGTCACTTGGGAGCAGCATGGGAACAGAATCTCCTGTCTTTCCCTGGTCCTTTAAGTGCTAGTCATGAAAATTCATATTCTTCCTTATTTTAATTTTTTAACTCCGCAGTCCCCCATGAATGGTGTCAGTCATGTCTAAACATCAAAGGAGACAACAGGAAGGCGAGGTCCTTCAGAACCAGCCTGCCTATTGACTTCCTGTCCGTCAGACAGTACCTCTACAAAGACAGTCTATGCTACTGAAGCCAGTGCTGCTGTGACCAAGCTGGCAATGGCAAACACCCCACACAGATGAGAAAAAGTAGGTACATACCTGGATAAGATGTGTTGTCCTTGTTCTCCAGCTGGTACCGAGCAAGCAGTCTGAATATCCCCCTAAGCGAGAGGAGGAAGACAGGGGAAAATGAACAGGAAAAAAAGAAACAGAAAACAAACCAAACCCCAAACTGAAAAAAACCCCACCATTAGGAAGTATTGATTTTTCCCTCAAGCACAAAGTTCCGGTCGTGAATCTCATCACTGGACAAGGCTTGCTATCCAAACACTGTTAATTTCAAGTAACCAATCAATTGGAATCCAGGTCCTACCATCTCCATCTTGAACACTGTTGTCAGAAAACAGGAATTGCTTCCTGCTAGGTGTAGACCAGAGTAACCCATTAAGAACTGGATCCTCAGCAAGTGCTGCTATGAAGTTTTAACAGTCTTACCTAGCATTGAGAGTGAGACTGCGCAGGACATGCGTTAGGGAGCTCAAAGCCAAAGATCCGGACTGTTGTCCTAAAAGTGAGTTCTCATAAGATGTTTCTTCCACGTAAGGATTAAATGTGGTTGTTTCATACCAAAGCCAGTTGTAGAGCCTTAGCTTTGCCTGATCCCACACTAGACAGAGGGAAAAGAAGAGCAGACAGAATTGGGAGATTCAGCTCTTCTAAGGTGTTAAATAACCAACATTAAAATGTGCTTAGTTCTACTGTAGGATTGGGGAAACAAGATATGCTTGTGAAATTCACAGTACATACAGCCACATACTTGCAGTTCAAGGAAGACAAATTCTGTGCAACAAAACATTTACATGCATCCCTTTTTCATACCAGCTTCATGGATATACTCTAAATCCTTCCAGAGTCAGTTGTGTGCAAAGCATTTCTGGCTAATAAACAGAACTGTTTAGATGCAATGACAGACATAACATTCAATCTCCATTTCAGTAAGCCCCTAAATCGAAGGGTGCCAGAAGCTTGGAGTCTATTTGTATATTATGATCAGTGACTGGTAGTTCTTAGTATCTATGGTTTTGGTTCAACACAGCCAGAGCCCCAGCTGGGCCTTCTAGCTGCTACCACCACACACACATTACCAGATCTGTTTTGCACAGTAACGGTACTAATACATGAGCTTATGAAACATGCTCAACAGCCCAAAGTAAAACACAGATTTTTCTCTCTTTGCTACATCGGCCCAAGGGGACTCACTGAGAGGAGCATTGATGTGATCGATAGAAGCAATGAGGTAAACACCAGGCAGAGAGGATAACTGTGCAAGGATCTGCTGACTTCTTTCTCCTCTCAACATCTGGCTGTCCAGGTTATGAATGAGCACATAGAGCTCTAAAGATGCATCTGCAAGATCAGAAAAAAACAGCAGAGAACCAATCAAAGAAACTGCACACAAAGTGGTTTTCCATTCCCAGTGCAGCCTAGAACAAGCTTATTCCATCAAGCCCCATATTAATCACTCCAGTATCAAATCACTTTCCCTGTACAGCTTACTTTGATGTCTATCCCACACGTAAGTGTTTCTGAGCACCTGAAAGGCTTTTTCTCAATTCACTATATTGCATTTCTCATCACAGTTACAGTTCTTTTTGCAGTTTAAGCTTTTCTCTTGTAATCCACTGTCCACTTGCTCATAGCTTTACCAGGAATTGCCGTTTTAGCTATGACTTTTAGTCCTGCAATTCAAGGTCACTGAAATGTATTTTAGGATGAAAATCTTAAACAGTTTGTTCAGCTTCTTTTCAGTTACATGACTAAGATCCTTAAGTTCCTCCTCACACAATGAAAATGCATTTTCTATTCAGGGTTGGATCCAAAGCATACCAACTTCATTGGAAATCTTTCCCACTCATTCCTCAAAGGAAGTTACGAAGACTTAGCTTGGATAATGAAAATGGTAGATGTTAAAATTTCCAGCTAACTCATTGCTGCTCTACTTATCCCTTGGAACAGCTATTTCCTGAATCCAAAAACAAATCTGGAATGGTAGCCAGTTTTTGTGCGAATGAATACATACTTGGCTGCCAATGGAAACCAGAGGTTCTTCAGACTCCCAGTCAGATCAGCTGTACTACGCAAGACTGATTTGTGTAGATTCAGGTGGGTACAGCCGTTAATCAGTCTTTTTCATTTATTCACACCAGAAACACTCATAAGGTAATGATGGAAAACAGAACATAAACACCAATGCCATGCACAATTTGTGGCAATTTGTGTACAGTTACACAAGTGGTAAAGGGATATTCAAAAAGAATCCAGCAAGCATTCCATGTGCCACACACACCTGTTTAATTTTGCTTTTGAACCCAGTTCTAACCTGCTTGTTTGACACTGCTGTCCTTTATTTCGTCCTAACGTATGTGCATATATCAAGACGCTCAATACGAGTTATGCATCTTGCTCAACTTTATTAGTTTCTAACACTACTTATATAGAACCGATACACATGCATATTCGTAAAGCAGAAATATAATTGGTTATTAGTCTCTAAACACGCGCGGTTCTCACACCCCTAATTATCATGACTAAAATAAGCATTCTATCCATGTAGCTAATTGTGTTGCTGTGCTTCAGCCTTGTAGTTTGTTACTCCCTATTTTCCTATACTGGGCCCTATCTTTCTTGGCCCTGCACCTGCTTTCCCAGCAGCTGTAGCTTGTTACAGCCACGGCCTGTTGGCATAACATTACTTGGTCTCAGGATTCAAGAATAGCTCAAGGCTACCTTTCTTGCTAACTTCAGCACAGCAACTTCAGTACAATTCTGATTACAGGCCTATTCTAATACCAGGCCTGGATTGTGCAGATCTTCAGAGATTCTAAGGCCATGCTTCTGCAGCCATTCTTCTACACATACATTAAGTTTAAATGGCCATTTCACCGAACCATGTACATTTAAGCCTTAATCCAGCCTATACTGAAATTTATGGAAACAATCCTCAGGCCACGATCTTCCAGGAGGAGCTTAAAGGACTTGGAATCTGTCAGCAACTGTCATGCCAATCGTTTGAGAGTTCTTTGTTCTGTTGATTTCAGTGAGGTTTGTATCAGGTCCTCTAGGAGCCACTAAGAACCATCCCGCATATAGCTGGAGTTTACCTATGCTGTCTTCCAGGGAATGCATGGCTACAGAAACACCATGTGAAAAAAGTCCAAAAGCACTATGCTAAGTGCAAGAGAGATGAGCATTTCAGTTTGCCAAAAGGTTCAGGAACCTCTGTCTTGTTAGAACACTCATGTCTTCCTCAGTCTCCTTCTAGTGTGTGAAATAGTGACTGAGGTTAACAGCTTGGGATCACGTACACATATATTCCTAGTGCATATATATATTTTCATATGCGGTATAAATTACAAGCAAGAAAGTACACTAGTATAATAAACTATGAAACTAACTGCACACATGAAAGCTATGAGGAAAGATTATGTCCAAGCTCTCCTAACAGTAAGCGGACTCTAATGTTTTTATGTGTAAAGTTAGTCGTTTTACCTTCTTTAAACCTTTTATGGATGAATTCAAGTTGGCCAAGGGGGCTGCGGAAGCTCCCTATATGGTCCAGTACCTCCTCTGTGATGGAGTTGAGAATCTGAAAAAGAAGACAGCAGACCCTTCTGAGGGGCTCTGGCACTGAAGGACCTAGTGCAGAAAATCTGAAACTGAACCCTTGGCTGTCATGAGGGAGTTAACTGATTTTTACCATCAAATCCCCAAAACCGTCAACACAAACCAAAAATTTCTACCCTTTTTCAAAACAGTGACATAAAATAACAAATAAGGCTTTAGACTATATCTATTAGCAATGGGAATTACTGCAATTCCTTTGAAAATACACGGGCTAATTTATTTAAACTTTTAAAGGAGAGACAGGAACTGCTCTTCATTCAAGAGTCTGCTGCTATAGGATGCGGCAGGTTTCCTTAACATTTTGCACTGAAAGACTTCAGAGGTATCTGTAGTGCAGAATGATCAGATAAACCCATAAGCTTTTTTCCCCACACTTACAGATCTCACAGTGATGCTGGGGAAGTATCCATTAACCACAAGGTGAGCAGAATCCTGGAGCACAGAGGTACGAAACTTCTCTAACAAATCACGCTTTGAACCCAGTCCATAAAGAATGATATTGAAACCCAAGCTGCAGAAAAGTGAGCAAATGTACTTTTATGATTCAGTGTAACTCCCTTTTTGTGTTCATACGTTCATTAAGCAAAACGATCCACTGCAATCTTGCCTGTAAAAATTTCATGTTTCATCAATACCAGGCTTACTTTCAGCTCACAGCTGACAAATAAGTTTAGCCGCAAGGAATCTGAAATATGGATGTGGCACACGCATCCTAGTAAAAGCGTTTTAGCAGTCTGGAGGCCCATGAATTTAGCAAAACATCTAGGGACAAAAATGGTGTAGTCCAAGAATATGAGACTAGATCTGCAACTTCAGATAATGAAGAGAGTAGCCAGCGTTCATGTTCACCCCCTCACCAGTGACTAGATTAAATGTTTACCATGGGTCAAAGCAGTTAAAAGGAAAAAAAGTAAGCCTTCACAGTGGTTTTGTACTCTGATCCACAGGCACAATTTCAAAACAAAATTATTCTCATGTCTCTTTCTTATCCTAACTGTTGCACAGAGAAAGAGGCAGGAAAGCATAAAGAGAACATGGTAGGGAATCACAAAGCTTTATTTTTGAGAAGCAAGAAAAGCATCATCTTGACCAGAAAGAAGAACGTCAGGTCACTCAAATAGCACTGGGCAAGGGTAAGGTGTTCAAGAACTGTCACTGACTTCAGTCGCCTACAGATTTGTTCCTTCTACCCTGCCACATACATCTCTAACCACTTGCCCACATCACTGGGTCATGGCTAACTCCTCTTGCAGCTCTTCAACTTGCAAAGCTAATGTCTTTTTCATATACTCTGTCACGCTCCATGGACCTGAAATTTCTTTATATTCCACTCCCTCGCAAAGCCTCGGAGGGCCTTTCTCCTCGTCAACATCTACACTTGACTTCAGAGTTGGTGGCCTGCCTTCTCTAAGGCACTTCAGAATCTTGCAGTTCTCTATAGTTCCCCATTTGCTCTCCTGGATGCTTACTCTTTTCGCCTTTCTACGAAGATACACACAAACCCCAATAAAAGTTACACTGCTAACGTTTCCAACAGCAGTAAGGTTTCTTCGTGCCTAGGTCATTAGGTACTGTAGGCATTCAAAGTTAACAGCTACGACACTGGGGATAGCCACATACTGAAGAAATTGGCGGTGGGCTACTCACTGCCAACTACACTGCTGTAAGCAAAACAGATTGTTCACAAAAGACAAAGGACATTCTCATCGTTCACATTCCCCGTTTTCTTGTTATTCATGTTCCCTGTTTGCGACTGCCCTTCTAGCTTCGTTTGCATAGGCACAGAAAAACTAGCCAGGCAGAATGCAACTTCATCTCATTGCAGGCATTCAGTTCACAGTCAGCCAGGTATGATTTGATGCACAGGAAACATTGCGCTAAATTAATGCCACCTAATTTTAAACTTAAGTAATCAACCAAAGAAAAAAAACAAAGTCGCTCCTTAACATGATGTTGTGGACATGAGGGTAGTGTCTGTTTACTAGGCTTCTTCAATGACTCTCACTGGATACTTACTGTAATTGCAGCATCCACTTGGAAAACAGGGATTCATGTTGCTGGCTTAGCTTTTTCATTTCAGCAGCATAGGCAAGGGGAGCTTTTTTCAAAAGGTCATGCAGTGTTTTCTGTGTTGAGAAAGAGATAAGAGAACAGCTGAGAAAAAGCAAGACATTCACCTGGAGTCCTTACAAATATCCCTCTAGTATGCTCTCCAGCTAGGAAGCAGAATAGATTTCACTGCTGGTGCACTCATTTTGTGTTTTTTTCCCATGAAGACCCCTCTAAGCACAGTTTTGCTACTGGAGAAAAAAGCAGAGATTAAGTAACCTTGTTATGGGCAACTGCAGCCAGACTAGGGCTAGAAATGGCATCACACTGTGTTTTATCTCTTCCTGCCAAGTATGGGAAAACCACTACTGAAATAACGAACACACTAAGAGCTTACACAGCACCAAGCACTGTACCAGGAAGATACCAACATCACAGCCCTGCTCACAGGAGCAAGTGCTGCAATCACCGTGCTTAGCAATGGCTCAGGTGTTTGTCACTGCAAAAGAATGCTCACAAGCATCATCTTAAAAAAGAAATACAGCAGAAAAGAAATAATTTGCAGCTGACACCTAAATGTAGTAGTATTTCAAAAGCATCAAGAATCAGAAGATTAATTCAGCTTTAAAGATATGCTGGGATGTTGATGTTTAAACTGCACAGTAATGCATGACAAATGGCATCACGTCTACACTGGCCTCCCTGGCTCTTCAATTTTAACAGCTTTGCTTTCCACTCCCTTGCAGAAGATGACAGTTTACTCTGGAAAGCACACAGGCAACTGCAATGTATCAGACAAACATAAAGCACCAAGAGACAACATTTCTTTGGAGCCAGCAGTAGATTTAATACTGAAAGCCTTGATTTCCTTCCAGAGCTGTTATGAAAGAACTTGTTAAGAATCCAGATGTTTTTCTGGGTAGCAATTCCAGACAACAGCAGGCATCAGGCAATCTGCATATACGCCACCTTTCAAAACACAGATGGGTGCAAAAAGCAGTGATAGACATGAGAGCTCCAAGTATTTTACATGCTTCCCCAGCACCTGTCCTTGTGTACATGTCTCTGGAGGGTGCAACTGCTCACTTTGAGCTGTCTTCTAGAAAAGGTATACAGGAAAAAAAACAAATATGATCACCACAATTAGACCACTCCTGTCTCCTAGGAACTGGAAGAGGACAAAGTGCATTTCACAAACTAGGTGACAACATTTAGAGCTGTCCTAGTCCTGCACGTGGCTTGACCCAGTAATGCTCAGATGAAAAGGGCTCTCTCTATTTCCTGTACACATAAATAGCCAAGACAGCTTGTAATTCCCCTAAGCCTTTCTTTGACAAAAATGCTGGTTTGGTGGTAATTTTTTAAGGCAGGTCTCTACAACTCGACTTCTCCCTCTTTTCCTCCCCCAAAAGCAAACTTCAACCTGTTCTGGTAACTGCAGCTTTCAACGATCTGCTTACCTGATACCTTCTCCCTGCATTTTCCCTACTGTTGGAGGTTCAAACAACTGGGCACTGTCCCTGCTCAGAGCAGCAGAAAACTTAATGCTCAAAATGCTACCTAAATCAGCATCGCCACCAAGTATGTAATCAACAGAAAGAAAGTGAAAATAACAACATCAGGAAATTTTGAAGAAAATTTCTTCATCAAAGAATCAAAAACTCCAAGAGTTGTATACTTCACTGTGAGGCGTACCTGATTCAGTCTTCTTGTCTGCAACTTCTGCAGTGTTCGGTTCGAAGTGAGCACCTTGGAACTACTGTGAGCTTCAAAGTATTCCTCCACCAGATTGCTCTAAAAAGGGACAGCAAGATCAGCCACACTCCTCCTGCTGTCCAGTTACCCCTCTCCCTTTGCACCCACAAACATATCTGAAGATGGCTGATATGAGACATAGAGCAAGGCTCAACAGAAAGTCAGAAGATATTTGCAAAAATGGCTTCTACAGAAGCATTCTGCCAAAGTTAACCTAGTCAAATGGTTCTTTCCTTAAGACAGGAGACAGAAAAGAGATTCTGAGAGAGCAAAACATAGCAATAATTCTAAGGGGGTGCAGGGATCCCTGGTGCTGGAAGGAAACCAGACAATGCAGCTGAACACCAAGACGGAGAGTGCATGCTTCTTTTGGTGCTACAGGAGTCAATTTCTTCATCCTTTCTCAATACCAGGTCTCCTGCTTCATGGACATCTTAGAATTTCTGGAGCTGCTGAGGACACAGACTGGATTAGCCCACATGATGCCTGTCCAACAGGAATTGCCCCGAGGTACAGCAAAAGCCAAGCCAGCTGGTTTGATTTGAAATGAGTCTCGCAGATCTTCCCCATAGTTAGGTGTGGTCAGTGACAACCTACTGTCATGATGTATCCCATCATTCTTGCTAGCTCAGGGGTGTATTTTCTGCACACTCACCATCTTTTCCTCCTTAATTTTTTTGGCTAGGGTGTTTCTGGGAGGAGATGTAGCTGCAGCTGCAGCTTTGGCTGGGGTCTTTTGACCTGATAAAACAGTGCTGACTTCTTGCTGGTCTTCCTCATCATCCTCCTCTGAGCAGGAAGCAGAATATTCACTCTCACTTTCTAAACAGGAATCTGGAGCTAGAGCGTAAATTTAAGGTTAAGCTAGTAACCACACCTTCTACAGAACACATTTTTCACCATCTTGCTCTCTCACATACATTCTCTAGATGTTTTTCAAGCATATGATTCCTAAATGTATCTCACAGAAAAGTAAAATCAATGCTTAAGAGGACCACAGACACGCATAGCTATTCCTTTCCCAGTTCTAGGCTCAGGAACTACAGTTTAATAAAGCTTGCTCCTTGATACCAACTAAGAAACATATCCTACCATAAAAAGTGACTAAAAATGGACAGTGGAATTCCCTGTTTCTCTTAGCATCTCTATGTCAGTTTTCCCAAACACCAATTGTGCAAGCCAAGTATCTTTTGGGTCATACTGCAAAAAAAGGTTTTGTAAGACTTCTGTTAGCAACGTTGATTGAAAAGCACAGACAGAATCTGGCTCAGTCTCAGTGTCTCAACATAAAAGAAGAAACAGAACACAAAATGCCATACACTGATCTGCATTCGACGTGAGCCAACCAGTTATTGGAAATACTTTACCATGAATGTCCCAGCCATCATCAAAAAGTTTTATGCCTTGGTTCAAGCAATTGGGCCAGACTTAAGTGTCAGTATAGGTTAAGATTACTGAAAGTTTTGTCTCTTTTGATCACGTTACTGAAGTTTAACAACTTGGTGCTTCTAACCCTTCCACTCCTTATATAAGCAGGAATCTGTTGTAGGGAAAAGGACTACACAGACCTAAGGACATTTCTGCACTCTGCAGGATGAATCAGATTACTTCAGTCAGATTGCCTACTACAGGCAGAAGCCCACCAGCAGAAACACTCTCCTCTGAACACAGCGTCTCACTGACTGTGGAAGCTGACTGCAAAGGTTGACCTTTACCTGCTAGCCTCTTTCTGAGTCTGTAAGGTGTGGTCGACAGAAATTCTTTCTTTTTACTCTGTAACAGCAAAGAAAAAACATACATTAGAAGAAGAAACACATATATCCTCAAAACAGCCTTCTGCCAAGCAAAAAGTAGAATCAGGTTACATTTCCAAGCTCTTTCAGCCACAAGAAACTGGGAAAGCAGAGGCAGTAAGCATGGAGACCTCTTGTTTTGCCTTTTAGAGCTAGAGGGGGGCAGGATCAAGTTCCAAAAGGGGCTTAATTCTTTCAACTAATGTCCCGAGAGGGAGGGTAGAAAATCATGAAATCTCCAAACAAGATGCCAATCTTGGCCACTCAGGAAGAGTCAAACTGAAGCAATGACAAACTGAAAATGCTTTGGCTCCCCAGAGCAGTCATCTTCCACATCACACTGTCTACTCAAAGCAATTTGGAAGTTCACTATAAGAACAACTACTGGAATGACAGAAGACCACTCAGAATAAGTACAGCAAAGGGAAGCCAGGCTGCCTGGGCTCATCAAGCTGTACTGGTGTATCTTCCTTACATATGTGTAAGGCACACACCTGACTTGGACACCAGATCAAGTCTGCAATACTTGGGAAACACTTTTGTTAATCCTGCCAAAAGAGATGTGAAATCATCAAGGAGTGAACACAGCATCCCCAAACAGCATCTCTTACAGGCATACCTCATCCTGGAAAAGCTGTGCACACATTTCTAGTATGAAATGGCTTTTCATGGGTTTTAGAAAGCCAACTGTTTCACAGCACCCCCTTTATAAGCACCACAACTGGCAATTCTGGACTGTATCTCTCTGTAGCATCACAAGAGACAACATCAAGTTACAACCCCCCATTATCACAGATTATTTTTTACAAGCCAATGCTAAAGTAAAAAACCAACCAGCACCACAGTTCTTGAATTCCTGTTCTAACAGCACTCCTTATGATTAAGGCTGTTTCCTCCTTCGATGAGACACAGAAAGCTATGAGTTTAACTGATTTGTGTGATGCATGGAATTAGTCTCCACCTGTGCTAATTAAGCTGTCAAACCCACTATTTGCCCACTGACTCTAAATCCCACAGGCTTGATTAATGGTAGCTCTGGTTCTCACTTGATTTACTCCTGCCTGGTCAGATTAGGAGAGACATATGTATTGCAAATGAGGCTTTGCAAGGTCCTTCCTTTCCAGAACTGTAGTTAATGGCTAGTTCCAAGTTTTAAAAGTGGGGGGTGGGGGTGGGTGCGTGTGGATGTGTCAAAAAACTGCCAAGCAAAGCAGAGACATTACTTACCCTCTGCTGCACTTTGTTTGAACCCGAGCGTTCTGCAAAGCAAGAAAAAGCATCGTTCAAAGTACTGCACATTTTCAACAGTGGCACAAGATGGTCCACTAGAAAAACAGGCATTCACTATTCAAAGGTACACTGCACTAGAATAACAACTCCCTGGGTGTTAATCCTATGAGGGAAGCCTCTAGTTTTGCACAGGTAGGCAAGGAGAGCACAATGACAGTCGATGTCATTGCCACAAAAGGCAGCTTTTAATTCTGGTCACAGCTTTGGGAGGCCATCAGCAGGAGGGAAAAGGCTGAAAAAATGAGCTAACACCCTCTCCCTGAGCACATCTGACCATTGCTGAAGTGCAGAGTAGCATGCTCTTGCCAATGTTGACCTGCATTGACTCCTCCCACCTGTATTTCTCCCTACAGCATTGGGTGCTTGAATATTATTATATAAATAGCCTGAATTTACACATGAACATCCACACAATCCTATCCATTTGGTGCTGCTCAGCACATCATCCCAGCTCATAACTCTCTCAAGTGCAAGCACTTCCATTGAGCGCGGAGGAAATCATGGAGGAAAACAGGAAAGTTCCTGTTTTCTCATCTGTTGCTGGGCAGAATAAAAGATCTCATGCCAGGCAAACCAGAGGCCATGCACACAAAGCAGTTCAGTCTACAAGGTTAAGCTGACTAGAATACTGAAGCATGACAGAAGCAGGCACTCAAGCATCCACTCCACCACCCAAACAGAAACATAACGCCCCGCCATTCACTCAGCTTCAGTTCCCCAAAGCATCACAGGACTTACTGCTGCTTTGAGGAGTTTTGGCTGTCTTCTCAGGGCACTTGAAGTGATCAGGTGCAACACTCTGTCCTGGTGTCTGAGCTAATTCAGAGGCTGTAGGAAATAGGGTCAAGGGAACAAGGGAAGAAGTTTCGTATACCAGGTATAAAACATCCAGCTCTGGCTAGCCAGCCATGGAGCCATGCACCTGAAACACTAAGTATTAATTTCCTAGCTATTTCAGGAAGTGGACCAGACACTTCCATTTTTTTTTTCCTAACTCTAATGGTGAATGTATTCCTCAATAAAGTTTTCAAAGCCTGAACTCCTCAGTTAATTCGTTTTACAAGTATAGCTGAGGCAATGGCAGAGCACGCTTTGCTTCCTGGGAGAACACTTCAAATCAGAGCAATGGTTGGTCATGCTCACTTAGTCCTTTAAAATTGCTCAAGTGGACATAGTAGAGCATCAGGTATAGCAAACACACCAGTTCCCCAGGAGGTGTGTTTTGGTATTCTATTTACCTCTTTTTACTACTTAACAGCACAAGCTGAAGTGGAATCACTGATCTGAATATGGAAGACCTCCATATCCTGCTAAAAGTCCCTCAAGAAAACCAGCCTTCCACTGTATGACTTGTCTCAGTTTTCAAACTGAATCACAGCTCTGGGAAGGAGCACCAGTGAAACCCACCCTGCTGCAGGAGGAGGTATAAGAAACACTTAACTTCCCAAGACACAGAAGGCCAGAGAAGTAAAGAGGTACAGAAACCAATTTCTCTATAGCGAGCGACACAGAAGGATGACTCCTCTCCCTTGGATCATCCTTTGTAGGATATATCAGTAGCTGTGACAGCTAAACACTAATGAAGTTCAGATGATGCTGGGCACACAAAGATTCATTCGAGTGAAGCAAAACATAGAGGCAGGAGGGCTCAAGAGCTCTTATTTGAACCACTACAGCTAACAGAACTCTCCAGAACTGCCCCTTTCTGCTTGCTTCTCCTAAATTCACAGTTAGCCTAGCAAGCACAGTCACAACTTTGCGAAGGAGAAATCCCCTGACATGCAAAGGTAATACTTACCGCCTTTTTTTGACTCTTTGCTCCATAATGAGCTATTCTCACATACTTTTAAGTTACACAAGTAAAACTTCTGCCAGCCTTTGGCACTTCCATGCAGACTTTCTCCCAGCATTAAGAAACTCTCTTACATGTTAGTTTGTTATCCGTATTGCTTACCCCCATCAAGCCTTTGCTTTGTCCTAGCCCTGTACTTTGTTTCTGAGGAAGGCTGATTCAGAGGCAGATAAAAGCTACTGAAATACTGCAAACATATCTTTCGAATAAACAGAAGTCACAAATCACATTAATAGAGCACTCAAGAAGAGACCATAGCCACAGCAAGAATGAAAGAAAAAAGGGGAAAACATACCCAGCTCTGCCATTTTGCTGGAGCATTTCGGGGTCTGGAATGAGTAAACTTCCCCACCGCTTACACCTGAGCCGTTTCCCACCGGATCTGTGAAAAGAAGCGTTACTTGTAGCTATTTGAAAAGCACTGGTATGTTCCCAACCCAAGGAAGAGGGAATGCAACATTTCACTATTTGGCTCAAAGCACTCTTCATCTTGCAGGTGTTAGAAAATAAACATCACAATGAAACCCTAGAATCATTATTCTCTCCTCTACCTGTTACCGCAAGCACAGCCAGAGCTGGTCAGCCCTGAGATGCAATTTCATCAACACTGTACAACCTCAGCGCTGCAAGAATCTCCTGAAGTGACAGCTGTGTTAGGTTTTCCCACGCCAATACCTTGGGCACATGTTCCAAGAGCAGCAACATAGTTCTCCTCTGCCAGGATCTCCTGAGCTTTGTCATCTGAAATATTCTCAAGCTTCTTCGCAAATCTCTTCACACTGACTGCCAGTTGAGCCTTGTCCTTCCGTACTTTAATACCTGGGATTGCAATAGAAGCTTTAACCGCCCCCCACTTTGTTATTTCTATCTCAGTAGTACACAGACACCCCATTCAGCGGCCAAGTTCCATTTGTGCAAATCACTGAACAAACACGAAGTGAGAAAAGGTGTCTCGCTAACGACGGCCAGCTGACCCCACAGCCGTTCGGCCCTCCCTCACCGCCGAAGCCGGCCCCTCGGTTCTGCCGAGGGTGCGCACACGCACCGGCTCCCGCGGTCTGGGAGCAGCGGCAGCGCCCCGCGCAGCAGGCATCGAGCGGCGTGCAGGCGGCGGCGGGCGGCGTTCGGCCTCCGCAGCGACGGGGAGCGAGCGGCACAGACCGCGCGCAACCGCCCGCGCGCCGCGGCGGGGGCAGGGCCGCACCTCGGGGGAGGCAGCCGGCGGCCAGCGAGGGCCCGGCCCGCCGGGGCCCGCCTCGGGCGCGGCAGAGGGGGTCCCTGCGCGGGGGGCGCCGGGGCGGACGCTGCCCCAGGCCGGCCGTACCTGCGTCGTCAGCAATGTGGCTCAGCACCGCCTCGTCGGGGACGAACTTTACCTCCAGGGCGCCGCTGACCTTCCCCTCCGGCTGGCTCATGGCGGGCGCCCCGCCAGCGCCCGCGGCTCCCTCACGTATCACACACCGCCAGGGGGCGCTGCCGTTGGCGCGCGCGCGCGCGCGCACGAACAGACGGAACCGCCCGCCTCCTCACCGCGCCGCCCCCTCGTACCCGGGCCCGAGCCTCGGGCTCCTACAGCCCCACGCCGCGCCGCCGGCTCGCCGCGGGCTCCCGGGCACCCTCTGCGCCAGTGCGGGGCGGCAGCGGGGTCACGCGCCGGAGGCAAGCATCTCCGTCGCCCTCCCCGATGGCGAGCGGGAGAAGGAGGTGACGACGACGACGCGGAGCCTTGAGTGACGTGTACCCCCGCCAATCCGCGACCCTGTTTTCTGCCCCACCGCCCGAAGTGGGAGCGGCGAGGGGGCGGGACTTCCGCTGCCAGTGAGGCGCGCCCACGCCGGGAGGGCGCCCGCGGTTGCCGTGGCGACACTAGGCCGCCGCGAGCACCGCGCCGGAGCCGCCCGCCCCGCCCCTCGCGCTACCCCCGCCTCCCGCCCACGCACCCTGACGCTGCGCCGCGCCTTGCACGCCCCATCGGCGTAAGGCAGCGTGTAAAACAAACCCCAAAACCAAACTCGGTGATTTGCTTTTCTGTTTAGAAACAGCACAATATTTATTTAACATCTTTATATATTTATATTCTTTCTTCTGCATTGCAGATTGTGTCGAGTTTTATACATCTCTATTTACAACGATTTAAAATAATCATCTTTCATCTCTGGCAGGTATTTACAGAGTCAATAGTAACTACATTTCACATTTCAACAAGTCAACAGCGTTAACCAGCTCGGCAAGACGGTCCAGCTAATGGCTTACATGCACCAGTAACGCCACCTCCAGCACCTGCCGCCTCCGCCCCCAGGGCGGACCCGCCCCACGGCAGCGCGCGGGCCGCCGCCCCTTACCCCCCCGGCCGGCCCCCGCGGCGGGCCGCTCGCCGCCGGCGCTCTCCGGCGGCAGAGGTAACGGCACACAATGCTGGCGCAGTGAAAATCCTCAGAAACCTTAGTTCAGAGAAACAAACCTGGTATGACAGAAAAAAGTAAGAAAATAATCTCTCGACCGTTGCGGAGTGTTTCTTTTTGCTAGTAAAACTGACGGCATATCCTGTATTCTTACAAGGACGAAAACTGATCAAAAAATTCATTGTAAAGTACAGGAACCACAAATTTTAAAAAATGCAGCATGGGGTACCTCAATTTAGTTGTTGGGGTTTGTTGTGGGTTTTTTTTAATAGCAAATAAAAGCTACCATAGTAAATCTAGGAGCATCTGATTTTATAATTAAAAACCTTTATTAGCTTTTTCCTGGAATCTTCAATACGGAAGCAATACTAAATGACTCCATTTTATTCAATCATGTGGTACTTTTCCCATAAATAACCAGCTAGCAATAGCTATCCCAGAAGTGTTCACTATCTGCAAGAAACCTATAAGAAGTCTTGTTTCAAAGTAACGGTTGAACACTGACACACAGACACAGACACCCCAGGTACAAGGAATCTATTAACACTTCAACAAGGTGGGTTTATCCTGAGTGATCATTAACTCACATCTACTGTATACGTGAAGCCACAAAGTTTTTACTACTTGCATTTCTCATAACCTAGTAACACAAAAGTCTAGCACAATAACAAAGCCCGAACAGAAAGAACAGCGTCAATAGCCAGTACTTCTGTCACTCCTGAGTCCTCCTCATTTTAGAACAGACAGTAAATGGTTGCTTCATTCACACTGCTTTTCGTTTCGTGATCAGTTCGGGGGAGGATGAAGACACACACAGGCAGGATCCCATCTGTATGGAAGTCTCCTTGACAAAGCACCACGGAGTCACTTTACTAGGGGGATAACTCCTGAACAGAAGTCTCCCCTGAACATTTCACGCTCTAAAACCAAAAACCTGTGTGAACTCTAAACCCCGTTTTAATGAGTGATTAATCGTCAGAAAGCAAAGACACTCCACTCTAAATTGCTTACATCTCACTGACTGTAAAACACTGGGAGCTCACAACCAAGGAACTGGTTAATACAACTTGATCTCATCGTTTTGCTCATCATGCACAAGCTAAAATATAGGACAAGGTTTTACTGTACAGACACAAAGTTTTACTATACATCTGTTCCCATCAACAGCTCCTCACAGGAATAGCTTAATAATCCTTTGTGAAAGGAGGGACAATTTATGGACCCATTTTAAATTCATTTGGTCCCTCAGATGCTACCTTTGGCAAAATCTGATGAACACATTGAAAAAAACCCAACACCTCCCCCCCCCCCCCCCCCAAAAAAAAACCCCAAAAAGCCCATCAACCAAAGAAACACATGGGGGGGGGGGGGGCGCAGCCTAGAGGAAAACTAATAAAAGAATGGAAGCAAAAATTGTTAATTTTTTTACCCCACTAAATCTCAAATGCAGACAAATGGGTCAGATTTTTACTAAATCTATTTCTGGAAGCTGTAAGGTATCCTTAAGACTTCTACAGCTTGCTTCTGAACTTTTAAAAGTCACAGTCCTTGACACTTGCCAAAATTACTAGGCAAGTTTATCTGAAATGGCCAGCTGTTTTGTTTTGAAACCTTGTTCCAAGATTTGTTTTATTTTAAATAAAATTTTGTAATGACTATGTGGAAGTCCTCAAACGTATTGGTCCTGCAAAATCCACTTATTACTTGTTTTCTGGAACCACTGACAAACCAAGTCTCGCTCACAGCTCTCCATCATCCTTCCACCACTGCGTCAGAGGCAGGTGAGGTTTTGGCTCTTCAGCTGGTCATGACATGCAAATTTTGACACACTGATACATGTATTCACCAACACAAACACCCATGTCATGATCTGTTACCCTGAATGACCTATATAGAAAAGCTTTCCACAGCAAAGTTTATCCAAGTGCCAGTGGGAAAACAAACTAAAAAAAAAAAATCACGAGAGATTAAGGCCCATATGCTAGAAACAAACGGCATTTAAAATACTGGAGAAAATATAAAATATTGAACAATTTGATATAACCAAGAATGCAATGCAAGTACAGAGGATCTGGCTTCTTTGCTTACCATGCTTGGAACTGAGTGGTATTTTTCCAATTTAGTCCTGCAATTACTGCAAACAAAAAATTTAAATAAAAAAGGGGCATGTTTACTTTTCTGATGCAAACTATTCCTAGGCTGTAAATGGTTTTTACAAATGAGACCTAGCTAATGGCTTTAATGCTATATAATATTAAACACGCCAAGGTAGCAGTATCTTTGGCAATGAGAACCGCAGAATTTAAGGATGATATTATTAGATTTACTAATATCAGAAACATCTTTTTCCTTTTGTGTGCAGTATGTACATTTCATTCAAACATATTCCATTATATTTTCCACACCTCCTCCAGGATTATGAGTACAATACCTCATCTGCCTCCAGGATTATGACTACAATACCTTATCTGTACTGCTTGATTTTTATGATTTTACTCAAAAGGTTACTTCTTGGTTCTTCTCACTTAGTCTTCAACTTAATTTTGTAAGCCAAGATAAACAAAAATTTCTGGTTTGTGACTGAAGTTACAATGCTGAACACTTAAGAGAGAGCCACTGGTTCATCATAAAATAGGACAAGTTCAAACTCTCAGGTTAAAATACAGCCATAGCATAGAATTATCTATTCAAAAATTAATTTTCCAAAATATAATTCTCTGAACATGTTATACATTAAATATTGAGGACAATTTCCCTGGAGTGAAAATTTTTCAAATACTAATAATCTTCATTAAAGGAGTAAAACAAACTACATTCTATCTGGAGATGAAAAGGGGTTAGAGTTGGGGTCATCTTACTACAGAGTATCTTTACCACCACCAAGATGCAGGTTTCTCCTTTAATCTTGAAAAATATGTTCATATTTACATACAGTATACACACAGTTGAGGCAACTGATTGTCAACACGTGACAAATGTACCTCCCCACACACAAGTAAACCTCACATGGTGAGAAAAAACCCTGTCCCAGTAAACTCCAGTATTCATAAGTAGTGCAAATAAATACTTCATCAGAAAACTATTTTCTTCTCACTATTTTGATGTTAAAACAGATACATTTAAATTACGTTAAAGCTAGCAGAAGTATGTTGGAAATGTTGTATTTAAGACCAACACACTTGCAAACTACAAATATCAGATCTAATGCTTACTGGCTGCAACATCATGTTCAGCATCACAGAACGAAGTATGCTGTTAAAGTTTTCCGAATTCACATCAGAAAGGGTGTTCAAAGAAATCTGCATTTAGAACAGACAGCTGACATACAAAGTCTCCAAATGAAAACTAAAAGGATAATACAGCAATTTAAACTTCCATCTTGCAACTCTCATTTAAATAGATATTTTTACTTCATGACTTTGCTGCCTGCAGGATGAAAAACTGGCTCACTGATCAAACAAAAGGCTGCTCACAATAAATCCCTGAAAAGGACAAACAAGTTGCAGTTAGCAATTCCAACATTTCCTATTTCTTAAAATTATAAAGCCCAACAAAACAGAGTTGCAAAATGGCAGCATATTGTGACGTGGTAAAAATTGTATCAAGGAATAATTCATTTATCCCTACTTAAACGTATATATACACACACACATCAAAACACAGTACCCACAGTTCCTCACCTAAGAATTACATGAATGTGCATGCATGTGCACATACACAGGAAAAAAACCATAGTGTTCGTGCCTTTCGACCTTTCTATTACAATGCTGCAGTTGCACTGAAATACTGCAGAAGTCTAAATCTAGCGCCTCGTGTCAAGTACCAAATGTTCTAAAACAAGACACAGCAGAGTGAATTCAGGATAAAGAGATTTTAAGTCTAAATATTTGTCACAGGCGTCAGAAAATTTAAGTATGTTTTGCACTTTGTTTAGTACTTAGCATAAATCAACAGAAAGCCTGCAGATTATTCCCTCAACCCACATCCCAGACACTTTTTAATTTTATTTCTGCCACCATACTTTGAAGTGTAATGAACTTTAGTGTATAAAATTTTGCTACAATCTTAATGCACCTTGGCATAGTCTGAGACACATCTAGAAGCACTGATGATAAGACACGATACACAGCACTGGCAAAGCCTGTTACCACAGCTGGTTTGCAGTTATTTATGGTGACTCATTTTGTAAGATAGATGTTGAACAGTACTTGTCTGAAAAAATGACAAAACAAGCTCCCACAACCAAAACATTGCACTAAAAAAGTAATTGAGAAGTTAGAGATGTACCACATCCGCACATAGCAAAAACTCTCCCCCCCCCCCCCCCCCCCCCCCCAGTATGAAATCAAACTCTTTAAAAAGCCTTATATGTGGTAGGTACATATACACAAGAACCAACCAAAATACAATGGATGAAACAGTAACAAAAGGCACATCATCAAAATGAGAACTGTAAAAATATCTTAAAAAGGTAGTCTGAAGTTTTAACCAATTTGAATTTATGCACATACATTTTACTTCCCTAACTGAAGTCACTGAACTGTCTCACTCTCCTGAAACAGTTTAATAGTGCGGGACCCCACAGATAAGAGTGTTTAAAAATAAAAAACACAAAAAAAATTTTTAAAAATCAGATTACATAAAAAGGGGCTTAAAATCTGGCCTGATACCAATTTAAGTATCCTAAAACTTCTGAAGGAATGCTTATAAAGGCAAACGTAGAAAGTAGAGAACCTTGCTAATGAAGAACTCTACTTTTTAAAATACTATAATAAAGTCATTCTTAGCTGACACTCCTGACCTTTTCTTTCCCAAAGGTTTAAGCAAATTATTTGGTCCTTTTCAATCTACAGTGACAGCTCTTTAATAGAATTTCCTTTGTGATGTCTCTACAAAATATAAACTTTGTACTTTCAGCCACTACTTACCAATTGTCTCCACTAGCAAAACTTTAAAAAACAGAGTCCAGTCATATACAGCTTTTGACATTTTTACAGAAAATGTCTTTTAGCTTAATCTCAACTTTGCCGTAGTTCCATCTGCGTGTAACTGATGGTCCTTAAAAGATTAAATTCAGTTTAGAAACTGTATGGTTTTCTTTCCGATGATGATTCCATTTACTCTTCAATCGAATATCTGCATCAGTCCAGATACCACTTAATTCACTTCATGGATGTAAGATACAAAGACTAGACTACTAAAGTGACTCGTCGAACCACAAAAAAACCCCTTCAAATATTTCAATGAATTTTAACATAACTTTGGGAAAAAAGTTCTATTTGAAATAAAGAGATTCAAACCACCAAACTCCAAACCAGCTACCAGCTATGCAACACCATGTCATTGTCCTGAATTTCTTAAAGACTATCATTCAAAGATAGCCTGCTATTTATAACTGCTTATGTTTATCCTTCACAGTGACAACGAAACCAAAGTGCCCACATAAAAATTGTAACTCTTTCCTGTGCGTTTACAATCTGTAAACATCCAGGATATCATATAGAACTTAAGCACAGAGGATGAACTTTCCCGTTTTCCCTCTAACAATCCAAAAAGAGAGAGAGAGAGAGAGAGAGATGGAGAGAAAACGACATTTCCTTGCATAACCAGAAATGTGCCTCTAAGCAGTGTTCTTTAGCATCAGTACCAGTCAGTGGCCATACACCAGTCATACACATTCAAGGCTTGGCTCAATGCCACAAATTCTGAGTTTTCTAGAGTAGGGCCAATCCACTAAAATAAAGAGTTAAAAAACCCTCAATGGATTATATATATCAAGGCAATGAAGTGTGATCCTTCATGGAACAAGGACTGTCAGTACCCCTTTGCACAAACCATGCTTCCAGAAAAGCATCTCACATTGAAGCTTCAGTCTTTCTAATAAACTATTGTTGCTTTCCCCAAGACAGCCCCTTAAGAGTATGGTCTGTCTGGGCTGCAGGATTCTCCAAACGACTCCATGACTGAATTCAGGGATACTGAGAAAGCAGCGAGAGGGGTGGCGGTGTCCAACAGCCATGATACCATATAGAAAGCAGCCTGAGAAATACTCTACCTGAATACACCTTTCAATTCAGTGATCAGCACCTCACAAGAACAACAACAAAAGAGGAGCAGAGCTAGCATTAGTTCCTGGGAAAGTAGTGCTTCCCTCCCACTTACAAACCAAATTGCTTTAACAGCAGCGCGTGATCTAAATTTTAGTCTATGTCCAGAATGACCCTGTGTCCTGGAGAGGAAGACATGTAACATTATGTATGGCTACAACACCATTAGAAGTGCATTGTAACCTACATTATCCACTTCGAATCCTCTCTCTGAGGGGAAAACCCCAACTTGTTAATATGCATGTCTTGGTTGCTGAACATCACAAGATTCTGGGATGAGAGACTGGGGGCAGGCAAAAAAAACCAACTACTCTCATATTTTAACCGAAAAGAAAAAAAAAAAAAAAAAAAAAAAGTGCTGTAGGCAGCCAGGAGCAGCAACAACAATCCCCTCCCCAGAACTGATTGCACAAACTCAGAGAGGTCCAAAGTCACACTAGAATCTCTGAGGCACTCCTGGTTCTGAGAAAGAAAAGTCATGATCCAGTAGTCTTGCAGTACTGTACACTAAGAAAACAAACCCGTTTCTATTTCTTAACAAAGCCAAAGCATCTTCTCATAGGGATCACATTCACCATTTCCGCCGGTGTCTCCAGTCTCACAGTGTTGAAATGGGACTGATCAGCCTACGATGGATTGCACATCACCCAAGGAGAAAGGAAGGCATGGAAAAAGGCATACAGTACATTATATACTGCTTCACAACCATGTTTACGGGGGAAGGGGGGGGGGGGAAGGATGAAGGTGAGGGAAGAATTATTGCTGTTTCAGTAATACAATATGATAGCCAAACCAAATCAAACAAGATCACAACAGTCAGTATTTTCACACTGCGGGAAGATGGCTCATGTTTTGCCTAAGGATGAACTTGCCTGGGGATTAAGGGGAAAGAAGGAGTCCCAAGGAAGGAAGTCAAAGTTACACCTGGGAAATCAGCTGCATATTGAAACTTGGAGATCGAGACTGTTTGGTTAGGGGAGCTCCTGGAGGAAGGAGATCTTTACCTTCCCCAGCTTGGCCTAGTCGGTCCTCCTGTAGGCTGATAGTTGAAAACCGATTGGTGTTGCCAGCTGCTAGATTGGTGACAGACTCCGAACCTGCTCCAACACTGGAGCCTGTCTGACTGCCATTCACGTAGTCAAATGATTTACTGGAGGAAGCACTGGCGGTCCTGATCAGGCTCAGACTGTTGGCTTTTGACACCGCCTGCCCAGCAGGCAAGCTGAGGTGTTTCTTAGTAGGTGTCATCTCAATTATGTCTGCACCAAGGTCAGTGGATTGGTGCACGTACTGCTTCCGAGCTACTGAATCGCGAGGGCTCTCATTAGATTTTGCTGTACAAGAGGTTTCTTTATCCTTAGCAGAACGCCCACTTGCCGTTTTCCTTAAGCTGCTCTTCTGGGACACAGATGGTAGAGGTTTGGTCCCAATTGGCTGGCTGCTGAGGGAAGCTCCTGATGAAAATCCTTCATCAGCATCATTAAGGGTCACAGATTCCTCTCTTCCATTTATACCTTCAGTATCTATTAAGAAACAACCAAAAAAAAGCCCAAACCAATCAGAACACACAGTAAGCATTCCAGCTGCATGAAGATGATGTGCACAGAATGTTAAACCTCGTTTGCTAATCCACCCGGTTTCCACTTGCTTAAAAACTTCTGATTCTCAGCCAATGATCTTCCCATCATATTTAACGCAATAGTGGAATCTAACAATAAGTACTCCCTGAGCTTGATTTGCCTTTCTTCTACATAACTTTTATCAGCCAGAATATCTCCCAAACTTTGTCTATAAACAAGAAAAATTAGGCCCCATTTGGTTAATTTGTTTCAATTCTGTTGGCAGGTACTGGTGCCCATTCTCCTCCTACACATGGTTTTTCAGAAAAAGTTAAGGGGAAAAAAAAAAAAAAAAGGCTTTCAGACTATTTTTTATCCTATTTTGAGGCAAGACCTAAGCATGTTCAGGATCTCTTCCAATCAGAGTAAGTTCCAGCAAGTGCTTGGTAAGCTTCAGAATTAGGCTACTTCCTAGGCCAGCAATCACAACACTGCCACAAGAGAGAAAAGGCTTCTGTTGTGTGTAGCTGGCACTTCAAACAATGTGACTGTATTTTCTGTTGCAGATTAACCTAATTCCTAGATGTCTCTCCTCCAGAGCTCAATCCTCCCTGCATTTCCAGCAATCCTATCCAGGTACTTCCACCATATTTCCTTTTATCTCAGCGTCTAGATTTTTCAGAGAAAAAACCCCAACCATTTCATTAAGAGAAATTTAACCTCTGAAACACTTCATGTTGTAGAAGAGGCACTGTGTTTTTGACTTGGAATCTCAAATAGAAAAAAACCTGACAAACTGCTTTCTTAAATCCTTGTTTTCAGGCCTATAATATGGTTAGGGTTGTAACAGACTTTTTTCTTCTTCTTCTTTTTTTTTTAATCTTTCTCCAGTACTTTTTCTAAGCTCTAGGTACTCAAAAAAAGTTATCATTTTAGTAGAAAACTGAACAGCATTCAAATTTCAATGGAGCTTGAGTTTTTGCTCCATATATCTAATTTCAGTGGGAAAAGGCCATAAAGTTTAACAACGCTACCAAAAAAGGAGACATCCAGGCTGTAAGAATTTTGTTTTTCTTTATAAGAGCGGTGGATTAATTGCTGGATAAAAGCTGATTATTTGAGAGAAATCTGCAAAGCCTGTGGGTCTGTCCCAGCTAAAGCCACTGTACTGCTCCACCGGCAGTTCGTTCAACCCAGCTTTCCACCAACCAAACATGTTTAAATCTCTTGTGGAATGGGAAAAAAGTGGTGGCAAGGATCTAAGAGATTCTAACATCTGAGCGGAAGCTCATCCTTTCATGCTCATTGTTAGCAGAGCACTAAGGAACATATTACATCATGACAAGCAGAACAAACACAAAGCTTTCAGTGTTGCCACCTCTGTGTAGCAGGAATATAGCCTGATCTGACTTCACGTTTCTGAAGCGTAAAGCAAAAAGAAAAATTTACAGGGAGTTTTTATTGTTCTGTTTTAAACTTACTACTTCTTTTCAGGACAGGCCTTGGAATTATCATTACTGTGTATCAGCCTACAAAGGATGTTTAGCCATCTCCAAATCAAAACCACTCTCAGGCCTCTCTCAGAACAATGCAATGTGAGATTATTCTGTATTTTTGTATTGTTCTTTTTGACTCATCAGTCTCCCTGAAGCAGAAAGGTAATATAGTTCACATTACTGCACTTCCCTGGTAAAGACTGTAGCCTTAGAAAAAGAAGCTTCCTAGGTTTCAAGGAAGGGCTGTTATTAAAATCAGAGTGTGTTACTTGCTTTAACTTCCTGTAACCGTATTTGAAATACATACACTTTCCCTCTCTTCTGCCCACCCCATTTGGTCAATGTAGGCCTTCCATCTTCTCATTGAGACATAAGTGTATTTCCTCACACTAGACAGCCATACATTTTATTCACAACCCACCACATCTCCATTCCCTCCGCCCCCAACCTTCCCACACATAATCAAAGATGCTAATAAAAACATGACATAACTGGAACATACTGAAAAGCAAGAGCACTTTTTCAATAAACCAACATTTATGTTTCTTTATATAATCATGCAAAGCTGGATGAAAGCATGTTTGGTTACAAGCAGCAATAGCAGCAGCTGAAGTCCCCTCTCAAGCCCTTCTTAATTCAAACAAAAGATGTGTCTTGCAAGTATGTCTCTCCAGACAATACTGCTAAGCTTTTTATTATTACAAGAACATTAGTTGTCTTCAAAGTTTATGTTAAAACGCTGCGGAGTAATAGGATGCTAAAACAGATATTCCTATTCAGGGACAGCGAAGCAAGAGAGTCATGCTGAAAAAGTGGCATTTTATCCACAGAATTTAATGGCAAGACTGAGAGGGGTTGTTGCAAGCTTTTGGATGCTGCAACTATACAGAGGCCTAAGCAGCTCAGCAGTGCTCAAAAATTAAGAAGATAGAGAAGACAACATGCAAGAGAATTTCTGTTTAGTCAGACCTATATACCTATAGGAGTTCTCAGTGGGACTGATTTCAGCAAACATTCTTTTCCCAACACACATTCTTCCTCCTCTAAAAACTGCCCTCAGAAACAAAAAATATTTGAGTCCTTACATATTCTGTTTTGGGGGAAAACCAGAATGAAGTCATAAAGCTTTCTCCCTGTAATAGACCAGTAACACAATTAAAAAAGAAAACTAAAACTAGAAACCTACTCCTCCCAAGCACTCTTCTACTGTAAGGTCAGAAGTGAAAGAGACAGTGCAACCTGACAGAAACCGTACAATTGCACTACAGCGTGTATTCAGGACTCTCACTGTTCCTTGTCAGCGTAAGTCTGTCCCCAAGTAATTATTTATGCCTGTATGTGATTAATCCAGTAGACATGGATACAGGATCCTCGACTAACACAAAATGGCGCACATAACCACAGCTGCTACCACCCAAGTGGAAATCTTTGTAAAGCATTACTGAGTCATGCTTGAAATGTCTTTTTCTACTTATTGGCTCAAAACACAGATCTGAAGAAAGAGGTTTATACCACTTTTTAAAGTTACTTTTATTCTGTTTATCCTTCCCATACTTGAAGGTTGAAAAGTCACTAGAAATGATCAGTCTCTCATAGTATTTGGTATCAAAAATATATTTGTGAGAGAGAATTTGCTAGCTGAAACTTTCTGTGAAATCAGCATCAGTAAAGTAATAGACCACTATGCATACACACACAACTCTATACTGATAATCAAGCCAAACTCCATTCCTTGGTCTTCTCTCAGATGCTGTCAACTGGCAGAATTCAGTTTGCCCAAGCATGTAATTATATATTGCTACTGTTACAGAAGTAAAGGGTATTCAACCCACTTCAACAGAAGTAAAGCATGTGGAGTGACGCCTTATCCAAAACCCATGCCAAATTATATAGATGTCTTAAAATCAATTAAGAGTAGGAGGCCAAATTTTATCAACTTTTTTCCCCCCTTCCTGTCTCTCCCAGAAGGTTCTCTGCAGCTGAGGACCTCTTCCATATCCTTCAGGTCATGCACATGCAAAGTTTAGTAAAATGGAGTAAGACCAACTGAACAAGTGAATATAGAAGACAGGACTCATTTACGGAGCATGCTCAAATTGAATATGCACCAAGAAGTACGTTATAAACCACACTAAACATTTTTATGCAACTATCTTCTACAGAAGGATGATGTCTTAATCACTGTTTGTTAGCAACTCTGATTAAGGGTAAGGATTCTGTGATAACACTACATTAAATCTCCAAATTCTCCTGATTATTGTTTCCAGAAGACCAAATCTGAAACCTATGTATGTCATATCCAAATGTGTAAATAAATCTCATTTATGATCAGCTGATATGCTTATAGAGGCTGGAAATACCAAAGGAATGTTCAGATAGAAAAGATGACTCAAGATAGGAGAATACTTGAAAATATGTTTAACTAAATTTACAAGAAATTGGTTCTCATCTCCAAGGAGAAATCATGATTCAAATTCAGTACTCAAAACCACATCTTTTATACAGTAAAGATGAGAAAATTAATAGATGAACTTAAGTGAAATAAATTTCTACCAGCTACTCTACCTGCCATTCTTGGCTGCAGAGCGACATACAAAGTCCTGCAGCATTTGTGGGGACAGCATGACTGAGAAAGAAAGCAGTAACTGTTTTTAAAGTTTTTAGAAACATGACAACTTGATTTCTTCTTGAAAACAACACGTGCTTTTTTGGTACTTGTCTTTAGAGCAGCCAACTCGTTCATATAAATGAGTTGTATGTGTATGAATTTTCAATTAAAGGATGACTGGCAAATAATATCAGCAGTTGTATATCTGTCTTAGATATGCTTGACTTTTAACGGGAACAGGAAACTTCATTCTTGGAAATTTAAAGACTGCAGAGTAACAAGACACTATTGTAACTAAGTTGTAGCCAATCAATTTATAGAGTCTGCTTTTCAGGACTAGATTCATATTAGTCTGGTGCATTTTTTCTGTCTGAATATTAAACATGCTCAGTAATAGAAAGTTTCCAAGCAATCCCAAAGCTCTTGGTTATTACCCCATCATTCGGGGGGGGGGGTGTTTTTTTATTTCTTCCCTTTTTTGCCATGCCAAGCAGTCTTTCACCACACAAATGCAAGCCCCAGGCCAGCCCACATGATAACAAAAGGTAGTACCTGACCTGATGTTAAGTATATAGGGGATGCGTGTATTGCAAAGAGAAGCTAATACACCCTGGGATAGCGGAAACAGACACTAGAATGGAAAGAAGTTCTGCTTGGGGATAGGGAGCCAGGATCCTCCTCCAGCAACTGCCTCACTGACTTCTGCCTCCTCATCTCTGTCCTACCCTCTGTTGTGGCTGCTGCCAAGGTGGGCTCCGGGAAGCCATGCTCAGGGGTCCTGCGCATCGGCACCTCCCCCTCTTGCTCACGTTTGATCCCTAGGTCTGTGGAGCCGTGTTGGATCGGTGAGCCAGGTATGCTTGAGTCAGCCTCGTTTGAGAAGTCAAAGCCATCTGGGATTCAACATATAACATTTTAGTGCTTTTCTATTCCATTCTTGGCATTCCAACCCAGGCAGGGAAAATAGAATATTTACGTGGACATGGAACAGACACAAAACACTACCCATGCTTAGTTAAAAGTCGTGAGAACATCCACAGAGAGGGACAGGTGGGCTACACTGTAGACCAGACCAGTAAACAAATATAATGGCAACTATAGTGAAGACAAACATGACCCACAGTCCTGAAAACAGAAGACAGCTACTTGTCCTGGACATCCTAATTCAGCTGAAGACCAGAGGCCGTCAAATCCTTTTGTTCATGCGTCAGGGGGAGGGTGGGTGGTGTGGTGCACGCAGTGGAAGAGAGTACCATAGGAAAATATGCAATTCTTGTTTTCAGACTCTTTTACCCTCAGTTTAATTTTAGGTTATTCTACTTTTTACTTTCAGCCATTAATGCAGCTTGTTTTAGTCAATGTTTTGTACATGCAGCAACAAAGCTTTACAAGTATGACAAACTGATTTCAAAGCAAGCTTTTTGTTAACACCTACACTGAAGATGTTATCATATCAAGGTGAATATTTATTATATACTTTTCCTTCATAGTCAGGCACACTTCCATACAACCTAAGTACTCACAGAGGAAAAATATGGACTAATTCTAACCTATCCAAAGATATTTTATAACATGGCCCATCTCTAAATTGGGCCATATGGTGGTAGGAGTCTGATGTTCAGCTAGTCCCTCTCCCACTGCCTTCAGCAGCTTTAGGTATCTGGAACCCTATCAAGGTCTGGATAGTAACATTCATTCTCTGAGCTATTTATGATAGGAGGCAGTTGAGTTTTAATGTGTATTAAAGAAAGCACTCAAATTCTAAGCCAAACTATCTCTACAATGTCATGCCACGTTACATGGAGGAAAAAAAAAAAAAAAGCAGACTTATTCAACATTTTCCAGCTTTTCCATTTTCTCACCTACCTCATGGGTTATCACCAAATCAAAAACAAAACAAACACTCCAAATGTTCATGTTCATGCAATGCTCTGAAGATGTAAAATACTATACATAGTTATGGAGTATCACTTTTCAAAAAACAAACTAAAAAAAAAACAACACAAACCCAACCAACTGTTCTGCAAACATTCAAACTCAAAGGCCAGATCACAGTGATGATGATGAATACAGTCCACTACAGTACTTGCTCTTGGCAGAGAAAGCTCACCTTCTCTTCTCCAGCGATGACGACGGATTGAAGCTGTTGTAATAGCAGTCCGAGAAATCCTCGGCACTGTCGGGGTAACTTCTACTTTTAGTACCTTCTGGCCTTCTTGTGATGCATCAGGAGCATCAAAGGGCAGTGAGTTCTTCATGGCATTTGCAACCTAAGATAAAAGTAAAATGCTGTACCTCTAACTGTCCTTGATTGCGCTAATGGCAATATTAGATCTCTGGCTGAATACAGAAAGGGAAATAACCAGGAATTGTTAATTATGCCAAATCCCCTCCAGACGGACGGCCCAATCCCCATGAATCACAGTTGATAACTCCATTGAAAAGTTCATCACAAACCTACTCCCAAAAATATAGCTGAATTGTCTCCCCTTTTTTTTTTTTTTTTTTTTTTTTGAAGTAATTTATTTTGTCCTATGTTTGCCACCTGTACCGACAGAGGTAACAACCTACACAGGAAGGTGTCCATCCAAAAGAGACTGCAAAACTACAAGAAAAATACCATTTATGTTTTATGACAAGAGTGTCATAAAACTAAGTCACAGGCCAAGCCAATGTGAACAGCATATAGCCTTGTGCATGGGGGAGACAGGGCCAGTTTCCAGCCCACTCTACCCCGTACTAACACACCCCCCGCACCAAAAAAAAAAAAAAAAAAAAAAAAAAAAAAAAAAAGCCACCACCAAAAAAAAAAAAAAACCAACCAAAAAACTAACCAAGGGGGATTAGCCTGCAGGTACCTGCAAGATTTAAAAAATAAAAACTGCAACCTAGCCAACGAGCATAAAATTATTAAAATGCATTCATCTTTATTATATCTGATTTTTTATTGTAATAGCCTATTATAAAGTCAGAAGTTTTGCTTTGCAGCTTTGAGAAGAACAAGTGACTTCTTTTGGCTTTGATGTTTTAACTACTTCTTTAAATTTCCTATAAAATGCCGTTGTCAGATTAGAGGCTTGCTTTAAAAAAAAATAAATAATGAAAAGCAACTTTCAGTTAAATGTTTCATAGTTTACAACTAAACTGTTCAAAAAGTGAACTTGTGTACCAGCTCTTGAAAAGCAAGTTGAGTCTCTGTCATGTACAGTACTGAACAATAACAAAGTTGCTGCACAGAACATACGACTTAAAATGTAAAAAATAAAAAGTAAAAAAAAAATAAATAAAAGGAATACACCATGATTTTCCAAAATCTTATAAATGTATACAACCAACCAGCAATAAAAATTAGACACATTTTAAATTTAACATCACAACTTCATAGGTCTGTTTCACAGACATCTGACTTCCTATATGCTCTTTACTCCCCCAGTAATGAAGACAGTAGTTAGAAGTGTCAGAGAGATTTAGACTTAAAACACCTACTGAAAACGTAACCTGCTAATCTCTAAAATTAGCAACAGTTCCCACCATAATTTGGGCAGGCTATTCTCTCCACTACAGTTTCCAAGAAACACTGTGAAAAGCAATTTTACATTGCCTTCTAACGGATTTTCTCTCGTATCACAAAAAACTTGATTCTGCAACTTGAGAGAACAGAGTTCACTATGTGGCAAGAGAAACATATTTACTTAAAAATACATGTGGTCTGCATGTCTTAAATCCATTCAGTCTACTTGTTAGCTCAAGGCAAAGGCATGTAAACCCTATTCTAAGCCACAGATAAAACTGTAAGGTTGACTGTTCTGTCCACTCAAATAAAATACAGATCTGCTTTAGAGTATGTATCTTTGCAAGATAATCCACTTTCCTGACAATGCATATATACATTTTTCTTCCTTTAAGACCATTTTCTTTTTCTAAGAACAGGCATTTTGTTTATTGTATAAAGACTTGTGGCTAGCTGATGGAGTAGTATCAACTGTTTAGCACATGATTACAATCAAGCACTTCCTAGGTTTATGCTCTAAGCAGCATTTTCGTATGTTCCCCTCAACCTAGTAACAGAACTACCACGCTTTTAAACCTCATCAATGTTGTCTTGATAGTCTTAGGTTGCCAGAGGACTTGGAAATGTAAAGGACAACCAACAAATTCCTTGAACTTCCAAAGCCCACAGATACCAAACCAGTTTAACTAATTAAGCTGTCTTTTGTTAGCATTCACAAAAACACAAACTACAAGAAATCTACTAAACCACTGGAACAGACCCTATTAGCAGAACTTCGTATCACTTGTCCTGTGAAGATCTCAGATAACATTTGATAAAAAGACTATATCAATGCATATGGCATGCCATAAAAGCTCCATGAATTAAAGGTGCTTATTCACATTACAATAAAGTAAAAGTGACTCTTCTACAAGTTATAGCAGGCAAATCACCCAGCAACCATGAGAAGAAATTAAACCATTTCAAACAGTAAAGCCACAGATCACAGCACATTAACTAAATCAAACACTTTCCATTACCTGAGGGGCTGGAATGGCTGCCACATAGCTGATCCTGATCTCCAGCTACTGTTGCAACCCTGTAACTCCCCATTAAACATCTTCTACACCACCTTCCTGTCTGACTTCTAACCAGCACAAAAGATTATTGGCACCATCACAGAAATGCTCCTTATCATTCTACCTTCCACTTGCCCAACACCAATTTACCCTTTGCTAGCCAATTCTCTCAGCCTCACTTGTATTCACACACAGGCCTTTTCCTACACCATCCTCTTGAAATGGTACAAACTGCATTCACCCTACCCTTGATCACGTTAAAGACTTCAGAAGATCATTTGCGCTGTACTGTGGCAAAGCAGATAGAAGTTCAACAATGGTTTGCCTTCCCACTGTCCACTCACTGGAGTTGCACCCTCTTTTGAATAGGTACCCTTCTCAGTATACAGGACTAAAAACTAAAAATTAGTAGGAAAAAGCTTCTGCAACAGGGCCAGAAAAGTGACAGAGCATTTCTGCTTGTTGAACCTTTTAACAGCTGGCCCTTTCTAACAGCACAAATTGCACTTCTCAGGACTGAGGAGAACCATATGGAGACAAAAATCAACACAACAGTCAAACTTTGAAACAACCTAAACAACCAGTTTGAGTCACAGCCCTTCTCCACCAGAAAAAAAAAAAACCAACAAACCAACAACCTGCAACCCTTTGGGATGCAAAAAAGATTTCCTCACTGTGTCTAACCCAGCACAGCAGGAAAACAAACAGCACGATTCAGACTTGGCACGCCAAGTCTGCAACTATTGATGGCAAGGGAGGGCTGGTTTCAGGCCAGACATCCACTCTTGCCTACCCGAAAGGAGCTCTAACAAAAAGCATCCAACAAAACCAGCAAGTACATCAATAAAATACACTGGATAAAGGTGCTGTCACAACAGGGACTTGCTGATCCATACTTCTTGTGTACTAGGCTAAGGAAGCCTGTGCATCTCTGCACTGAAGACAAGGATTTCTGTCTGAAACAAGTGCAGAAGTTCAGAGAAAAAGACTGACCGGAATGGAGCTACTCCCCAGGTCCAGGCTAGCTTGGTAGTAACACTGAGTCTTGAGGATTAGTTTCCCTCTACAGAAACTCCCAGTTTTCATGTCTATGAAACCAATACACAGTGTTTGTTAATAGAGATACTTTTCCCAGGAAAAAAAAAAAAAACACCTTTCCCTTGCAGTCTCTGGGTAACAGTGAAACACTGCTTCTACATGACAGATATTTCATAGCTTTCTGATGCTGCTATTTCGGATTTTTTCTTCTTTTTAAGTCCACAGGCAATATAAACCTAATTAAACAAAAGCATGGATCTACCATAACGTCAAAAATATTTTTTCAAGAGATACACCCAAACACAGGGTCTGTGATGTTTCTCATTGTAATGCTGACTGATGGTATTCCTATAAATATACAAACACCTCGAGTACAGATATCTAAAAATAATTCTAATGTGGGGGTTTGCCTGAATATTAAATGGACTTCAAAGAATTTGCTGCTGTTAGGAAATCCTACGCTTACCTGGGATGCTGCAGAGACGGTATTTTATTTTGTGTCAGTATCGTTGAGTTTAAAATAAAAAAAATTATAATACTGCTAAATAACATACAAGTCCTGGAAAATGCAACAAGGTGAAAGGACTCCAACCTTTAAAAAAGTCAAATCACTTGAATATGTAGCACAAGGCCAAGGACATGCAGCTCATTTTTTAATAAAGCTGACAATTTCTGAAAGCTGTTTTTTGAAAATTGTAGAGAAACATGAGAGGAAGCAAGGCAATGATCAGAGTATTAAAAAACCCCCACAGATGTGCCTGCACACATACGCATGAAAAAAACCCAAAAAACCAGATGTGACTGTATGCATATGCACAAAAAACCTGACAACTGGGGAAGAGGGAAAACTGGTGATGTCATCCCACCACTGACACCAGAGAGGCTGGGGGGAGTAGCTTTGGAAAAAAACTAAAGATATTCCAGATGATTCTTACAATTAGAAGTAATCTCTAAGGACAAATTGATTAAAAATGAACAAAAAGGACTGAAAATTGTCATATCATCAAGTTTCAGATCCTCCCACACACCTTTTAAATGTAGTAGTTTAATAGGGTGGCCCAATTCAGCAGGCTAAATATTTAATTTAAAGCTTTCAATCTGATACAGCGATGAGTCATTTCCAAAAAGAACTATTATAATAATTCAATGGGTACCAAGCATTTAAAATGCAGCAGTGTCAGAAAGCCTGCGGATAAATTTTATAGCCAATATTAATTCATCAAGAGAATAATTTTACGTAATTTATTGCAGAAGAGAGGGAGCTCTGACTGCCACATAAAAAGATTTTTCCCAATCCACTCCTTTCTCAGTTATGTAAAAAGCAGTGAAATTTTACTGCCATTAGTTCAAGAGAGCACTGAAGGCTTCTAGCCACAATTCTGATGCAGAAACCGAGACAAGCCTATTTTACTTTATTCTCCTTAATCTTCCCTCTTATTTTGATCCTGATTCCTACACCTGACAAAAAATAAAATCCCTCCAATCCTTTCTCTCTGTCAGCCTCCTCATCCTTCCCAATCACATCCACCTGCATCCAGCAGAGTTTCACTACTTTCCCCATTTCATTTCTCTCCTCTTATGATCAGAACAGCAAGTATAGTGGAAACTGAAGAAACCCCATTCAGTCAGAACTCCTCCTTTCTATTGCTGTTCCTCTGAAGAAGGTCAAGATTAAGACCTCTGTGACTTCGATCAATCAAAACCTGACATTGACTCTGTAGATGAAGCGCCTTTTCACTTTCAGCTCTGTCCTGTTGTTGCTTTTTCTCCTCTGTTACCAGTTAAACCACACAGCATATTCTCAGCCCTGCTGAAGGTCTAGAAGCAAAGAAAACACCTTTTTTGCAACCAAAGTCCTATGTCATATAACCCTCTGATTAAGCTTCTTTGAATAACTCATTGGTAGCTTATGCCAAAACAACAACATTTTGATCCGACTGTAATACATCAGAAAACCCTGGCTTTCAGCATCAATGAGTCCTAGGAGATCCCAACACCCTAGCTTAATATGCAAGCAGAAAAAAGCATGGTATAAACTGCTATGTTGAAACACCAGCTGTTAACAACCGCTTGCATTTGGAGTGCAGTAAATGGCCACAAATGCTTTCATTACCAGTCCACTTCAGAAACACATCCATACTCCTCTTAACTAAGACCACAAACTTCAATGGATTGTTTCTTACCAGCAGAGGCTGTGAGTAGAGTTCAAGCTGTGCTCTGTAAATTATGTCCTCCAGTACCTCCTGGCCAAGATCCCACTGACCATTATATCTAAAAAGTAAAGATACATATTTATCTTTCATATCTTATGAACTCAAACTTTTTTTCTGCCCAAATCCAACTCTTCACTTCTTTGCTTATGTAGAAAGTTTAACTGTATATACACCCCAGCCCCTTCACTTGTTTTAGAAGTATAGACAAAGCATTATTTTTTTACTAATCTTGTGGGTATAACAAAAAAGCTGCTCCCCGTCACCTTCAAGCAAGACCAAGTTGATGCCATAATCAGGACAAACTGAACGAATTTTTAAAATAGGGTCAAGATGTAAAGGTTAACACTACCCCCAGAACTGAATTTCCATCAGAAATTTATTTTTGCTACCTCAGAAGCTACTGACATTCAAGAGGTCTGCATTTCATTAGATTATCTTGGCATCCAAGCTCATTACACTTGTGAACAGAAGGTATCTGGTGGTAGTGGAAATTTGGGGAAAAAAAAGAAATGAGAAGCCCAACTCTCTTCAGCACCTGCTGCTGGCCCTTCTTCACCTAATTCAATGCTGACAAACATGTTTTCAAATTATCAGTTGGCCAAGTGAGCAAGTAACAGGAAATATACTAATCAAATTACAAGCTTGTGTTACGAGTTTAAATATTTTTTTCAATCATAAACCAACTAGCATTTATATTTTAAACCGTGTAAAACCAGACATTTCTCTTTATAAAAAAAAACCCAACACATCCACTTACATGGCATAATAGACACCTGTGAGCAGCTGCACCATGAAATCGGGGTCTAATACCACTCTACCGCAGCGTTCTTTCCAGCGTTTCTCATGCTGCCGTGGAAATCCACTCACACACAGCCTGAAAAAACAGAGCATTGTAACAGAACATTAACTCCACAAACACTACATATGTCTTTACATCACAGATATTTTAATTTTTAAAATATAAGTACACAACATCGAACATTCTTATGTTGCTCTCCCAGTCATGAAAGCAGTTTTATGGGATGTGGCTTGCTGATAATCCCATGTTATTCCCATATAGCCACCATTAATTCCATCTGTTTTCTTCAAATCATAACCCACTTCTGAAGAATAAGGGTGGCAAGATGTTCTCTACTGCCAGCCGCCAAGTAGCAGACTCTCCCCAAAATACAGTAACCAAAACCAACCTTCTTTAAAGGAAACATTTCAGTGGTATAAAAGAACTGTGACATCTCTAATCTAATGTATGACGACAGCATGCGATCACCTTTTACCTGAAACTGGGTAACACAGATACTGTATTCCTGAGAACCGCTCTCAGCTGCCCGCTGAAAAAAACTTTTGACCCTTGAAAAAAGGCCTGCCTTCCCATATACTGCATTGCACTGAGTCTCCACAAAACCCAGAATAGTTTATTCGTAACTTTAATATCTGTATCTATCATGGAAACAACAAATGATCACTAATACATAATAGCTGCTGCACTGTTTCAAAAACAATATAAAAATCCCTTGCCTACAAAATGTTGTCTCTTCTCTACCCAAAGAATGGGTCTAATTTACAGATGCAGGAAAACTGAACACATTTGGCAAATTTTGCATAGCTACAACTCAAGTGAAGATAATGGAAGCACAGCAACAAATAACCCATTCCCATTAGAAAATATAGGAAAAAAAATAGGCTATAATCTTAGCTGCATATCTGTGTTACTACAGAATATATGTTGTTAGAAGGTAGTTAATTTCTTCTTTGCTATGTAACCAAATTGCATGTAATGCTTTTCTTTCATGGCAGTATCACGCTGAAGCAAACAGGCTACAAATCATAACATTTAAAGACATTCCTCTGGGAGTAGCAGGAAAGAGAATTTATTTCATTTTAGACAAAAATGCTGGTAAAAACCAGGCATATGGGAATATCAGATATACTAGAGATTTTTCAGAACAAAAAGCAGGGATCTTTGCCAGCCAGAAGCTTCTAAGACTATTCAAGTAGAACGTTATATAAAGGGCACATATAAGACTTTGAGAAATCACAGTACTGAATTCTCCAGAATGTGGGATGTTATTATGGGGGGGGGGGGGGGGGGGGGGGGGGGCGCGGGGGAGAAAGGAAGGAAAAAACCCCACAAAAAAATCCCACCAAAAAAAACAAAGAAAAACCCAAACAAACCACTAAACCCCAGAACATTGTACAAGCACTTCATATAAACCATCCTCAGAAGCAAGACATTAATATTTGGATGTAAAGGAAAGTGGTGGTATTCCTGACAGGATTTTTTTAGCTAACCAAACTGAAAAATGTCTAAAAGACAGAAATAAAAAAAAAACAAACCAAAAAAAACCCCAAAACACACCAACCACAAATCAGTCTGAACAGCTTCAATTAATTTTCAAAAAAAATTGCCTCTTTTTTTCTTCTTTCCAAGTTACATAAAGTTATTTATCTATAACTAGAATGAAAGCCCACACAGCAGTAACATCACCCATGTGTTTTATCTGTATGCAAGCACAGGTTCAAATTTCCAATTAAACTGTACGAATGACCGGTGGTTCAATATTATAAGTTATTAAACACAACAAGTAAATTAATTCTTTCTTATTTAGAAGTCTAGATGCACCCTGCAAGAGTCTCTCACCTGGAACCCATCCTACAAAGTGATTGGTAAGAAGAGGCAGGCATATAGACAATAGCAGAATTGTAGCACAGCATAAGAAAGCTCAGCACCTCAAACCTGAAAAGAGATAAGAGCAAAATCTTGCATGGTTTAAGTTCTTCATATTTTATCAGAATTTAACACAATCTACAACTTGGTCTCAAAAAACACCCCACAGGAAAAATTTTAGAAGTAAACACATAAATCCCAAAATCCTCTTTCATTATAATTCACTAACTTGAAACAGGCTACTAAAGGTTCGGTATTAAACACTTAAGATTATTATTACTGAAATTTATTAGTATATCCAGGAACTATGGAGGAAATGGCATAATATTTGGACAAAGTTACAGAACTGGACAAGCCTGCAATGCATTCAAAATTATTTTATCAGTTTTCTCAGAGCTGGCTTTAGGTAAAGTTGGCAGTCACTAGAACAGCAGGGTAATTTCTCTCATCCTTAGTTCTGTCTGTCCACTCAACTGCATTCCCCTTTTCCTGTGGAAAAAGCAGTCACAGCCTCAGAGCCAAAGCTGAATTTTGTTACACTTTCAGGAGAATTTGAGTTGACAGACATAAACCCAAAGATATTCCTGATGGACACAGAAATGACAGAGAAGCTAGTCTCTGCTAAATTAACTAGCAAAAGAACATACAAAACTGGGACAAACAAGAAAAATACTATACCTCAAGATTACCAAGACTTCTACCAAGAACTACCAAGTTCTCCAGATTTATTTCCAAGCAGTCAATGGAAAGGACTGAATACTTCATATATTCAGTCTTAATGTTTAAGGACTTGTTAAATGCCTAGTGAAGCACATCCAGTATTAGAATACATCCACCTACCGGTTCTGTGCTGTGAAGGTTTCTCTTTGAGGATGAAGATCACTATAAACTACTCTGATGAGATCATGCTGACATAGAGCTCCTTCAGTTAAAGCCATGGATCCAATAGTAGAGGGCTACAAGTAGGTGCCAGAAGGAAGAAGGAAGGACAGGGGAGAAATCAAGTCATAAGTAAAAGGTCTCCAAAAACATTAAAACTCCTACCCACCCATGCCAAAAGACATGCTTGTCTTGTGATCTGTAAAAATTAAGATTATTCCAGAATACAGTAAATCTAAAAAGATTACCTAATTTCATTACTATAAACAGCTTCCACACTTAAAATAGACCAGGTGAGAGCAATTTTCAACTTTTATTCTTACATATCCATTTACAGTAAGTCTGTCCTAATTGCATAAACCTTTTGTGCAGCAACAGTAGAGAAAGAAAAACACAATACCAAGTTCAAACCATACTAAGGAGGAATTAGAAGAATGAAGGCTACTTTTATACTAACGAATAAAGAGGCAAAAAACCACACAGTTGCAACTACAACACAACTGAGCTCTGTTCAAAATGGGCACTGTCAGCAAAAACATTTCAACATTTACATTCCTTTTCTTCTACTAATGCTATTGAATTCGATTAGACTAATTGCAAGCTACTGACACTGAAAACTTACTGCAACAAGATGCATCTAAAATGGCCTGTTGTGTCAAATGGATCCAGTTTTCACTTCTCTAATAGATCCAATTCTAATTTACCACAGCAGCTCTCTTACCTCATGATATATGGAGGGTTTTGATAACGAAGGGATCGTGAAAGATAGAACTTTGTTGTTTCCGTCTTTGTCAGCAATTTCCTGCATTAAAAAAACCAGAACCAAAACCCAAAGAGAAGTAAGGAGACAGGACTCTGAATCATTTTCATCTCTTAAAAGGCGTTTAACAAATAAGAACAGGAAGCAGTCAGATGTCCTGATCTAGTAAGACTATTAACACCCCAAAGGTCTCTGCACCTTTGCAGAATATCAGCAAATTTGCATACCTATTTAAAAAGTGGAAAAGACCTCTATCACAGACTGTTTTGCAGTACTGGTCTGCAACATTTAAAAAACACAGCACTGGCTCCTTGATCAGTGTGACTTCATCAAAACCAAAACTGAACAAAAAGCTTTTCTAGCCCACCTTTATAACATTTATTTATAATAGAATTGCGTAGTAGAGCAAGTTTACACTTTAAGCCCAATTGATCTAGAAGCACGAGGGCTGATGAGTCACTTGCTGACAATGGGCAGTACTTCATAATAAATGCACCATAGAGAAAAAAGTGAAATCAAGCGGACTGGCAGAGTTTCTTCAGGCATTCTATCTGTAAGAAATACACAAAGTTTTTTCAAAAGACTTTTAAAGCAGTCAGATTTTATATTTGCTAGGCTACTAATAAGCAAACCCAGCAGTTTTTAAAGCAAATATACCAAGAGCAATTACAGACGACTGTACCAAAAAGGAATCTAAACCCCTGCCTTTTCACTTTGTACAGCAAATTTCCAAACAATGACCTCTAGTCATTCCAGTTTATGTGAAAACTCAGTCCAAGGTAGCACAGCACTTGTAGCAGGCTTTAGGGATCACAGCAGGAGGACTGTTGATAGGATTTAGCAGAATGCAAAAGGTTTATCCTCATCTTACACTTCTTAAGTGTTGAGACAATAACTTCACTCCTTCAGTCTCAGTATATGTGCAGAAAAAATATCAACAATTTGATCAAAGGGAAAAGTAAGTGGGAGCCACTGTCCATTTTGAGGCCCCTTTCTTCCTTAATCTGGAGAGAATGGAGAAATTGCTGTCCTTAAAGAACATAAATGACCAACATGACTTTCAAAGGAACTATAAAAGGACCTTTATGAGAAAGCCATCGACAAAGATAAACATGCTACTTCTTACAGAGTAAACTACCAAAAATCAGCAAGCAGTTTCCAATTTTTTTCCTAAAAGAACTGAATCTTCCAGTTAAGAGTTGATGTAGAGACACATAACAAGAATTATATTTTTTTTAACAATCAGTTTGATTGTTCTGTGTTTTCTCATGTGTAGAAACATGCAATTTAAAGGAGGGGTTTACTATGATAGTAAAGACAAGGACGATGTTTCAGTGTAATATGTTTTAAAGTCCTGTACACAAAAATCCCCATGAGAGAATGCCTATCTTGGCAGTATTGCTAAATTTATCAAACCACTCCATAACGTTACAAGAGTAACCATTTCCAGGCCAAGGTAAGGATATAAAAAACTACTTTTACATCCAACAGCCAAACTTCATGTACAGTTACTTTTACGTATTCTTAAAATCACAGTTCCACTCAAGACAACTGTGCCTCAAATGTACACATACATGCATCCAAGTTCTAACACGCAGAGTGGTTCAGCTTCAAATTACCCCGAAAAAGACATATTCAGAGCAAGCAGGGGGTGGGGTGGGGGGCAGTGACACATATTAACCAAGCATGTTGCCCTGACAATCATCTCCATAGAAAGCTGTACTTTTCAGCACTGAGGACTACTTAATTACCTTACAAACACAAGTTTATAACAGTTCAAGAAAGCCCATGAGCTGATCCTTTTCAAATGTTTGTCACAAAAAGATTATTATAAAAGAAGTATTTTTTGCAATACTTCTTACTAAATCTTCATTATCTTATGCTATCCTGCAGATTAAATATGATTTCATGTAAGCATATTACAATTTTAAATATGTTGTTCCAATAATTTACTTTATTCCTAGTGGTCAGTGACACAAAACCTCAGAGCAAAGCTTTCCTCAGCCATTCCCACTCATCTCACTCACCAAATTGTAAATGCCAAGTAGCAATGCTTCAATGCAGCCATTACTCTGCCTATCCCTGCTGGCAGTAAGACGCAGATATACCCAGATCAACTCTGGCAAAAACTGCAGTGTGAACCTCTTGAGCCGAACTTCAGAACTACGATAAAGTTCAAAGAGCTGGTGGCAAACAGGCTCCAGGAGCTGTGGAAAGGCAAAAAGGCTAATGAATTAAAGAGAGAACAAAATAGCAAATATAGGGGCTATATCATATAGCCACTGCAGGCAGTAAAAATTGCACTCCTCAATGGCAAGCAAGTGAATGAACCAAAGTGATAACTACATTCCTTTGAAGGACACCTGCAAGGACAGACCTGAGGGGCACTGGCATGCAGTATTGGGAAATGTGGCCTTACTATAGCCACCACCATCTTGTGCTTTGAGAACATTACTCTCCAAGACTGTCCGTACAAGATTCACTTTATACACAGGTACTAATTTAAGGCATGTGAGAGACACATGGCTTGAACTATGAGCACCATAAAACTTTAATGGTGCAGTTGTAAGGTTTATATTAGTACAAAGGTTAAAAATGAGCTGCTAATGACAAGTCTATTGACAGAAATAGGAATTAATTTCTTACCTAGAGCTTTTTAGTCTCAAAACTGACAAGTATGCATTTGTTGATCACAATGCAAACTGATTTTTCTGTCTTGAGCTGCCCTTTGGGTTTCAGTACACGAATCAAAAAAGATCCTTTCCAAGTCGGTGTCATACAAGCATAAGAAAACCCCTGCCATTTTTAAGAGTCTACCATGTCAAACCAATAATTAAAATGCATCCACAGAACTGTTAAAACTGTTAATGAACAGGAAAAGAGAAGAAAAAGAACCCCATCAAACTGTCTCCCCTTTATTCATGACTAATCATATCAGAAACTAGAACAACTAAACAAAGTCAGAAATGGGGGAAAGGGGGGGGGGGGGGGGAGGCGTGGAATTCCAAGAGGAATTTTTATAAGGTCTGTGACCTATCTAGCCTTACATCTAAGCAAGTAGTAAGTAACACAATTAGTATTACACTCCAGGAAATGGGATGATCTGACCTAAGGTAAATACTTGTAGGATTCAACATCCAAAAAGATGGAGGCATCCGTGTAACCTAAAGCTTCTATACTCCTATAGAAGAGTTACAGAGTTAGAGGCCAGAACCTTAAGTAGGTCTTCTTTCTAACCATACATGCTTTATGCAGCTCTCATATACATATATGATATTAAACATTGAAAATACATATATATAATTTTTTTTGAGCAATAAAAGCCCTACATTTGACCAACATAATAGCAGCTGTGCTGGTGAGACAAAAAGCCTTAAGTAGGAAATGCCCAGTGCAGAGCTGATCAGGTAAGGCATGTAAGACTCCTCTTTCAGTATGCATTCTCACTCACAGGTACACGAAGCTTAGGACTTTCATACCATTAGCAGTATGTTTCATAGACTTTGATGTATTCTTCTCTTATTAATTTGTCTGTTCACCAAAAATCTTGGTACCAAGAATTTCCTGTAGCATTCACTGTCACTCTTCTGCTGTGCTGTCTGAAGATGTACTTCAGTGGTTTGTTGTGAACCATCCCTCCTCTTAAAATTTTGGGAAGTCCCTTGTTATCATCAGAGGGACTGACATTTCTACAAGTGACTCGTTTGACTGTTTGATAAATGTGCAACGCCATGAATCTGTATTGACTGTACAACTTCACATACTTAGACTTAAGATATTTTACTCTAGTATATCACTAACGCAAAACACAAATTTGACAGAATTTTCTACCCATACACATAGCTGCCTTAAGAGAGCATCACCCAAGAAAGGGTGAACACGTTAGTTTCATTGCTAACACACAGTATTCTGTCCAATGAAGCACACCATTTTTAAACCACTGATTGCATAAGCCATAACATGACATCTACATAAAATAAAATTTTGCTATCAGACAAATCTCTTCTTATACAAGAGTCTGGTGTAAGTACCTTGTGTAACAAGGCTTCTGATTGACAGCCCAGCTACTTTAAGCTAAAATCCTGCTTTTACAGGAGAAGCAAAGAGACTCCACAAGAGAGGGAGGGAAGAAAGCTGACACTAACAATGTTGATACGAGAGAAGTCCATTCATTTGCAGCACACAGATTTTTACAAGCCATACAGCTAAAATACCTCACCACTTAATTTTTGTTTTGGGATCTAAATGAAATTAGAAGTCCACAAGGCTTCTATTGCAATCACTTTAATAAAACAACCCTAGGGCTTTCTCTATCAAGTTGAGCATATATTATCTACCTTATTTATTCCAGTATTTCATATATACACGGTACTTTATGTTCAAAAGATGCATAAGTATACTTTTTCTTAATTTTTACTTAGTAGAAACTCCTATCTAAAAGTGACACTAATTATTAAAGCCATCTGTTACAGTAAATGTTCAAATCCTCAGAGACAGAAATGTACTCTTATTTTATGAAAGGCCTAACACATTTCAGATGTTCAAATAAAAATAGTGTTTACTAAATAATTCCGAAATCACGGAATAAATTTGTAGGTTTTCTTTACAAGAAAATTAAGCATGATGCTAGCATAAAGAAGAAAGAGAAGAAATCTCTGAAAACAATAAATACAAGTGTATCTGCAAGGAGATAACACATGCAAGAAAAGCTAAACAAATATTATCAGAAACCAGATATATATAGCAGCATAGCAATAAAGAGTGTTTCTACTAGATCAGAGATGACAGCAGCCCAAAGCTGCTTCCTATTTGAAATTAGCTAGTCTAATTCAAGTCCCATTATAAACAGTGGGAAAAAATAATTTACTTCAGCATAAGTCAGATGAGACTCAATCAGAGCAGTTACTGAGTTTATTCTACTTTCTTCCAAATGAATATTTTAGAATATTAGTCTTCTAAGTGAAACCATGCTCCCTAGAAAGATACAAGATATATCCAGTCACTGGTGCTGCAACCATGTAAATAATCCTAATTCCTAGTAGTTGTCATATTAGTTGTGCAAAAGGTTTAACAACTGTAAAATTCTTAGGTGAAAACCTGAAAGTTTTTTGTGGCAACCACGCTTTTGGTGTGTTCAGAGCTTTAAGTCCATAAGAAAAAGCTGCCAACACGAAGGCACTACAACACAAATATTTTCAAATGCACAAACACCTAAGTTTTTCCTATCAAAGTATACTACGATTGCCTCCCACCTGAAAACACGAAACTTGACACTGTAAGAAAGAACAAATATCTTCCTTGCATCCTAGTTTTCTGGCTTTTCAGAGAACCAGCTTTTTCCAATTAGCTCTCTGAATATAAATATTGAGAAGGCACTGGATAAACAGAGGAAATGGAGCTTTTGTCACCAGTAGTGGGTATATCCATGAAGCAGCAGACACTAATTCCAAAGATCTTTCAGGCAAAAGTCAAAGGAAACTGAGTAGCACAGCAGCCAGCCCAAAAAATCCAAAGAAAAAAGTATTTTATAACGTATCTCTTTTCCAATAAATTGAAAACTTATATTAAACAGCATTCCTATTAGCATAACAATTACAAATTTAGCTTTTACTGGTTTAAATATACAGTAAGTGAGAATGATATAATTTGCAGATTTCATTTTTACACCTCACAGAGATGCAACTAGTCATGTTTTAAGGAAGCTGATGAATAGCTTTAGTTTGACTTATTTTACAAATTTGCCACATCTTGAAGTGAAATATAATGTATTATAATACGCAGGACAAAGAGTGGAAATGCTTGCCTTTTTGAAGAATTCAATTGTGGTAGAAAATAACGTGCTCATTTTAAGCTTAACTATAACATAATGGGTGAAATTAGTTATTATTTGAAGAGTAATGGGTTTGGGCAGTGCTTGGCATTGCAAAGGTGATGTCATTTTGTTTCAAGGCTGAGCTTTCCAAGTTAAACCTAAACCGACCAACATGAATATTCAGTATTTACATTTCAGTACTGTATTAGCTTAAAATCCATACAGTATTCATGTCTAAAACCATAAACCAACTCAAAAAATTGCAAAACTAAAAAAACCTAACAGTACTTCAAACAGCACTTTAGTTTAGAATTCAAATGATGCAAAAATCAATATATTATACAGTTAAATAAGCTGTTTATGAGCAAGATTAACTTTATGACTAAGTTGTACAAAAAAATTACTTGTCCATCAAGTTTAAGAATCCAGCAAGTAAATTTTGATAAGTCTACCACTTAAGCTTTATCTTCATAAGCTATCAGTTGTCCTTCTAACAAATAAACCCCTGTAAAGCGTATTTTTAAAACCTCTCAAGAGCCAAGTACTACCACAGGATTATGTAGAGTAATGAATTTACTATGGTTATACTCCTCACATGCAAATAAGTTTGGAGGACGTGCAACAAGGAAATACAAACTGCCTTAACAAGCAGAACCTGAAGTTAGTCATCTTTGAGTTTGGGATTGCTTATCTTATACCCGATATCACAATCAGGCCCAAACGGCAGAAGCAGTTCCAAAGAGCAGTATTTGGCAGGCTTCAGTGTACAGTAACATAAGATTACTGTCACACCCTTAAGAAGATACTCTTTTTGCAAATCTGGTTCTTTGCATCATTAAAAAAATAAATCAAATGCTTATTCTCAAAGCAAGGAAAGATTTTACATTTTCAGAAGTACACATACACAGATACATATATACTAAAAGACAATCGCAGCAATGGTGGCTTGAGGTTGGAGACATAATACCAATGGCTTCAGTACAAAGAAAATGGCCACTACGCAAGTTATTTGTTACACTGAAATGAAGTTGGCAGCTACAAAGCTTTATTTTTTTTAACTGCATGAGCATTATGCAATCTCCTTTAAGCTCAATCAAGCATTCAGCTTCCAAAAGCAGTACTTAGGAAAATTAAGAACTTACTTGCCATACAGTTGCCATTTAATTTATAAATACACAAGAGATCACAGATAAGAAATCAAGTATTTTGAAGCATTTTATCTAAAGTAGTTTACACAGCAGTGAATAGTATGCAGAAGTTGTATTTCACACACTTTCCCAGAAATGCTCATTGCAGAAGCCAACAGAATAGAAAGCTCAGTTTAACGTCATTTACAAAATTAATTATGTACAAGAGTAAGCTAAGTTTTCATTGCATATAATTATATTTTGAGGCCCCAGTCCTGCTCTTGTTTACAGCAGTGTAAACCGAATTACAGAAACATGATACTACTATAAGCAAAAGAAGATGTGGTTAATTTAAGAGGGTTTAATAAACTGACTCCATCTTCCACTGTAATAAGCTACCAGGTAAGAAGCACATTGATCTACTGAGTTTCACTGTAAGGCCTACTTTGCCTCTGTGATGACCTAAAGGTGGTTTAAAACATGCCAAATCCAGTGTAACAGTCAGCTGTGGCAAGTAAAATCTAGCAGACAGCATAAACTGTATTTTTGGGAGCAGACAGTGTTGTGTTTTATCAGAAAGGCATTAAAGTAACTGTCAAAAAACAGGAGAGTAAAAAGAGGTGATACCATGTTAGACTACATTAGAAAGAAGAATCAAAGACCCTTCCTCTCTCTCTCCACTTCTCAATTATGCTAGCTGTAGTTGTAGAGGTAGAAGATAGAAGAATATGAACAAAAATCTTTTTTAAAGTCTCCTACCTCATTATTTGGGTCTTGAATGATCTTATAAAGAGCTGGTACCAGTGTTTTTTTTCGGTGCAATGTAGCTGCATAGCTGGAAATTTGCGTTTCAGGTAATGCCTAAAGAAAAAGGGGGAAAAAAGGCAAAAAAAGCATTACCCTGATAAATCAATGCTTCCAAGTATTAAAGATCTCCACAAAAGGATTCAGTTTCATCTCAACAGCAAGAAAAATTCTTGAAGTTTAGTAAGTTTTCAGACTCAAAATCTATTCATTAAGTACAAGTTCTTCTCCAAATGAATAGCATTTGGGGACACTTTCAGGGTTAAATCAAAAAGCAGTTTCAGATTTATCTTTCATAAAATCACTTCCTCCAGCCTGACATGAGGACTCTCTTTCTTGATATTCTATTTAATAGGCATTTTTCAAAGTCTTTATCAAATCAACTGGAATTATTTAAGAGGTATGAATAATCTAGAATGAGCATGGACAGACTCAAGTCCCATCAAGCAACCACATTTGGGGATTTTGTATCCTTGGCTCCTCAAGAAATGTCCAACAATAGCTCATAATGGCTTACTGTGTATCACCAATTACACGAGGAATTACTAATTCTTAATTTAAGTAACAGAATTGTTTCATCAGTCATGAAATCCAGTTTTCTTGTTTATGCATTATCCTGTATTTTACTCATTGTTAATTATCAAAGGCAAAACAGCTTAAAATTACTCTGGATTCTTCAAGATAAAACAATTAATTTTTACCCCTCTATGGTCTGGATAAAAACAGAGCCAAATATTTTTCTTTAATATTTTTTCAACTCCAAATTTAAAAATAATAAACTTGCCCCATCAGAAATTGGGGCAGCATTATCCAGCTATCAGTTAAATTCTAACAGCTTGATCTACATAGAAATATACACTTTAAAAAAACACGTTGCTATAGCAGTGTTCTGCTCTATAATAATAAACAATAAACTATTAAAACCATGCATTGCATATTATGTACCAGCTGGCTCTTTTGCTGAGACCTTTGCATGCTTTATGCATTAGAAGAATTTGAGAGATCAGGTAATAGATACTTAAAGCGTTGATTATTGGATATTAAAAAAAAAAATAATAATCAATGGTCTGTGGCGTAAAGCCAATGGTATAGCTATCATTTGTCTTCTTAGCTGACCTTGAATTCTGACAGCCATTCTTCCACAACACCTCGTTCTGATCCCAACATTTTCTTACTTCCTTTGCTTCTCTCTTACCTTTATAAGAGACAGAATAAAAGAAATTAAATAAGAGTTCTAGCAGCAAAACTTAAGTTTTGTAAAATCCTATGCCAATGAACAGCTGTTACTATATAATTCTATTGGAAATATGTAATCAAACAAAAGGAAAAGTTGCATTTTGGACAACTGGTTCTATTTCCTAACAATGTTTAAACTGTTCTCTCAGACTTGCAGTGGAAAGTACTGCACATTAATAGAGGAGGAAAAAGGATGATTCAGTGCTTCAGGCCAAAATGTATATTATTAAAGAGAAACATATCATCTCATTCTTGCTCCCTTACCAAATATAGTACAAAGAAAAGACAAATGGAACAAAGTAAAGAGCATCATGGAGCAAACCATGTGAGAGATTGTAATGACAGTTCTAGATACAGCTTGGAGTCAAGCAGCTTCGTAGCACCTAAGTTATTAGAAATTCTAATAGCAGAACTTTACTCCTTAAACCTTGTTGTTAAAGAATTTTGAGGTGTCTCATTCCAACGGCAAAATTTAGCTCTTCTAGAAGTATGTTGGAATTCTCAGAAACAAAACAAAAAAACCACCAAACAAACATGCAAGGACAACTTGTTATTCATATTCTAACATCTTTTGAATTCTCATAAAATTAATTCTTAAGGGAACAGCAAAAATGTTATAAACACAAGGCATCACTAGATACTTTTGCTTGATGTTTAAATAGGTCTAAAGCAGTAAAGGGTCATTTTGTCTTTCTGCATGATCTCAGTACAGGTTGGCAATACCTGGAAGTCATTAAGATCCCAGAAAATTTTAGTTTGATGAAGTGAAATGAAACTGTAGCCTAATACTAGAGGCTAAGACCTAAGAATAGTGACTTGGAAAGGGATACATTGAGGAGACAGTAAAATATAAGAGCTGTTTGAAGCCATACTAGATATATGAAGACAGTGATTCTTAAAGCTAAGGTTTCAACAAAAGTTTATTTTTTACAGGACTGGAAGGTTAAAAGCTGCCTGAACAGAAACAAGAAACAGAAAATCTGTGAAGGGACATTGTATTTTAAGAGATACTTTGGTCACTTTTTTTTTTAAGAAGTTGATATTGCTATATAACAATTATATGCAACAAAGCTGCCACGTACTGTCATGTATCTTTACCGCATTTTCCCTAAAACCTACAAATAGCCATCAGATTCAAAGCTTCCCCCCCCCCCCCCTTGGTTTTTTTGTCCTTCATAACAGTTGAGTTTTTCTGAAGTTCTTTTAGCCTGGGAAGGGATGGGGCGGTGGGGGAAGAGAAACATTTCCACAGCCAGATGACAATAAGATGAAGACTGCTACAATCATCTTTAATCCTACAAACACTTATGCTCACCAACTTCATACAAGTAATGTCAAAAACACATTAAATGCTACTATTTTCAGAATTTGTTGTAAAATTTGTAAGATAAAGGCAGGTAAACATGAACTGAATTATTTAATTTCCACAATTTTCTTTCAGATGCGTTTTGAAAATTGTTTAGACTCAACCAAAAATTAGAAGTTTGATATACAAGTTACATCATGAAAGTGCTATGATTAATGGCTTTTAAATAGCCAGGCTACATGACTGGGATCACCTACTCTGGTCTCAGAACACTGGTATTTAAGAACACATCAGTATTTGTTAAACAGAAAATGAAGTGAAATAAGATACAAAAATTGTGCTGGGAAGCTGTAAGTTCAATGTTAGCAATTTCATATGAAAAGGGCTACATACAGCTTTTCACATGGCTGTTGGCAGCAAGTCATTCAAAGAATATAAACTCCTGTGGGTAAGGAACTGTCTCAGATTTATAAAGTGTGTTTAAATACCCTAATAGGTATCAGAATCAGAAATAACATTAGATTAATTTAAATTCAACAAACACTTCGGTGACTTACTTCAGAAAAAGCGCTGACAAATAATTCTATAAAATAATACAACACAACTCAATAGACCCTAGTAAACAAAGATTTCCAAAACCATACTTTTCAATAGATAGGGAAACAGCTATCAGTCACCAGAATTAGACTGGATACAAGTTAATTTAAAACACCACAGGACATGCAACAGAAGAAGCTGCGATTTAGTTCACTTTGCCTTGAAAAAAAGTATTTTCTACAGAAAGTGCAACATTCAACTTTACCTCTTCAAAAAGTCAGTTTTCTAGAGGAGGAAGAGGAGGAGGAATGCAGCAGTTTTTCAATCTGGGATGCATTTGTCAAGCCTTCAAGTACTGCCCTGTTTTCTGAAAAGTGAAAAGAAATTCCGATGATCACAAAATAAAGAGGAATACAGTAAAGCAAACAGTAATATATTCTGACCTTACAAAATGAAGTTTATCAAATCCACTAAAGCTGGGTGGGTCCTTCTGTATCAAAGCAATTTGCCATTAAAAAAAAAAAAAAAAAAAAAAAGCTCAACAGTTTTGCAGTGGGGAGAAGGGAGAAATTGCCTTCATCCAAAAAGGCGGCTTTGTCACCTATGTGGAAAAACCTTACTTATTAATGGTGCATAGTACTACAAGCACCGTAGAAAGGAAAACTGAAGCACTATTTATTAATGAACAACAGTGCAAGAAAGATGTAAGATGAAAGAGTAGTATTTTTATAAAAATGTGAGCTGAATCAATACCCTGACTTTGAAGAACACATACCTCTTAAACAGAATATACTCAAGACTCTTCCTTACTATCATTGCTCTTAATACATGTTCCTTATAGAGCCAAAATTTCAATGTCATTGCAAAAATTATGTATTACACTGAAGTTCACCTTTGACTGCAGGATCCCTTCATGCTGAGCATGAGGTAAACAACACGCAAATGAGACCACTCTAGCTAAATTAGAGGATTTCAGTATCTAGAGCACTCTAATAGGAAATTGAAGTATATGAACAATGGGTGTTTTCCATTCCATACTGCTTATTAAATTAATTCCTCTTCCAAATTACTGAATTACTGAAAGGTGCCCCCTCTTTTTTTTTTTTTCCACCTCCTCTGCACTAACTAGAGATAGACTAACAGTAGGTACCATCCTTTTCAGGCTAAATTGCAAGTGAATGCTTTTATCGTGAGATGATATACACAAACCCATGTCCCTTACAAATTTCCTAAAATCAACTCTTTAAAAAAAAAAAAAAAAAAAAAAAAAAAAGCCAATTCCTTGCAGAAACCTTAAATACACTTCCGAATGAATGGAATTCAAATCCTCCTCTTCTTTCCCCGACAGTATTTATGAGGGGTTTGAAAAAATAAACAAATTCTACCCTACAGGCACACTGTAGCTGATTATGTACAGATTTTTAAACATGCACAGGAGACTTGAAAGATAAATATACATATGTATTTAACTTATTATCAGTTGTTCCTCATAATCATCAGGCACGCATCTTCAAGACATAGTATCAGATCATAAGAGCTGATTCAGGACTTCTAGAAGCTTCCCAAGTTTTACAACACGCTAGGAACACCCTTTACGTCCAGGCATGATACCTGATATACACTAGTCTCTAGAAACATCATGTGATCCCATCTAGCTCTATGTTATTATGCTTGCTACCTAGATGTTCAGTTGTACCTAACCTGCTATCTCTAGCGTTAAAACCAAAGATACAGATCCTGGACGTTCAGAAGGTGGACCTTTCCAGAGCTGCATTAAGTTAGACTTTTTTTTTTTTTCTGCATAGGAACTAGAGTTATTTTAGCCCCAAAGCATGAATCACAGTTATATAGCAGCAAACCAGACAAGGGCATTTCTATTTCTGTACGGTTTTCCACACAAAAAAACCAAACACAAGCAGATGTGCAGAGACCTGGTTGGAGAATCTGACTGTAACAGTTCAAATTTTTTCATTCGTTTGTCAGTTTGCTTACAAACCAAATCTCAGGTCTTCTAGAACTAAATTTAAGTAGAGGGTAATTTTTTGAAAAACAATTTACACAGCATCACAAATGGGGCATAGGGGTTCAAACAGTTTTACACACAGAAAGTAGTAGATATCTGAGCAAACATCAGCTGTAACTCATGGCCAAAAATTCTCCTCTCCCCCAAATGATTACTTCAGCTCAGATGATCCTGTTAAAAACTGGAGGCAAGTGGCTGCTCTCCTCTAGCAATTATATCAATTTGAGATTACATCAACTCTGTATGAAGTTGACTAGTTCCTTGGAGAAACCTTGGAAGGGGGAATTAAGATTACGCTTAAAAACAAGCTAACAAAACCCCAAAAAAAGAACAACAAAAAACCCCATGCAAAACACAAATCCCCCTTCTCTTTACACTCCAGTGAACATCAATGTGTATGAAACTACAGCACAGCTCCAACAGGAAAGCAAAACATATTCGATAAAGCCACACTGAGCAAAGCACCAAATACTACTGTATATTTTAAGTAACAACAAGCATTCTTTGCCCTATAGCACTACAATTCAGAGCAAGACTGCAAGGAGAACACTAAGCAAGCTAACTGTCGCAGAGATAAGGAAAATCATGAGGCTATCAAGAAACACATGCATCAGGCCAGTAAAAACATAGTAGTCTGGAGAAAGAGAAGAATATGACAAATAAGTGAAATCACTGAATTGAAAAATTAGCAATTCTCCTGAGTCAGGATTTAGCCTGGCGTATCTAAAGAAATTACAAAACCACCAGGAATCACAAGAATGATTCAAGTGTCTTACTGTGAATGCTATACAGATGCCAATGTTCCTACAATGGTAAGTCAAAAATTTCAAGTGTCATAATGGCCTAACACCTAACCCACCTAAGAAATTAAGTTGTCTTACAGAAGGCTATTGCATGTTAGAGAAAGTCCACATAAAGCAGTTTGTCTAACAAGTCAACTCACATAAAGCTAACAACTGAACCTGTGCTTGTGTCAAAATTTGGGTGCAGGCTAATATTATAGTTAAGCCCATCTAGTGGCTAGCTACCATGAAAAAGAAAAAGGGACCTTCCCCTCCAGTATGCCATGTACTTCTCTCCCGATGTTTGTGCCATGCTCTGATGTTCAAGCAAGCCCTGTCTGGGGATGTTTTCCAGTATAAGTCAGCTTCAGAACCAAAGCCATACCTGCTGCCTAGGAAAGTAGCTACCTTGAGAACAACTGCTGAAGCACGGAGCTTATACTACGCCCTTTAAGAACAACACAAGAAAAACTCCATTGCACAGTGTTTTCTTACATATGGTACAGTAAGAGTTTAACAGTTCTACTTTGAACAAACACAAGATTTTTTTGTTGAGGCTGCATGTGATTATCTCCAGAGTATGCAAAGGATTAGAATGCGGGGCACCTACACAGGAATCCTGTACTTTTTCATCCCTGAAGAAGAGAACAACATACAGTGCTTGTTGTGTATTTGTTAAAAGAGTGAGGGGAAGTGAGCTTTACATAACAGATCTCTTTGGGCCATCTCTACTGTACAATCTATCCATTTTCACTCAATGAAAATTCCAAGTGCAGCTTTGTGTGATTGTTTATATAAATACAGCTAGTTATTCTGATGCTTTCAGCACATTTTTGACAGGGTGTACATTAAAACAGGGTGTACATTAAAGACCAATAATATGAACTATATCCCAGGAGGAAAAGGACCTTATCTACATGTCAGTCTTGCACCACATTTACAGAAAAATATAAACACAAAATATTCATTTCTCCAATGCTATGTTTGCATTTTTCCCAGAAGGCTTTTTCAGATGTTAAAGCTTGATTTGCTCACGTGGCTTAAAAGAGATGTAGACACATAGCTCTGCTGTATCAATACAGAGGGAGCCCACACCTAGGGTAATCCAGCTAGGATTACTCTACTAGCTTCGTTTTAGGGCAAATCACCTCTCCCTTTCAAATTATCTGCCTGGATATTAACAACATTTTTAAGGACTCATACAAACAGGCAACATAGTCACGTCATGGTACACTAACTCAGCACTGACACCCTACACGAACACTTAACAAAAGCACAGCGAGCATCTTGGCCCGGTGCCTGGTGGCTGTGCCTGCCCACCATGCCCATGCTCCAAGCCTCCTGTCAGAGCAGGGAGCGCTGCCCTGTCCTGCATCCCACCAGCCAGGCTCCTCCCAACACACCCTGCCGCGTCTGTCGAAGAGGAACACAAGCACAAGAGCTGCATGACTGTCTCAGCCTGGCACACAGACTGTATTCTGGGATTTTCGCATGAGCGTCTGGTCTGTAAAGCACACCTTGTGCTTATGTTCATTTCCCTGGTTTGCTGTACCTTTGGGGAGAAGCAAAAACAATAAATCAAGCACCATGTGGGTGTATCTCTAAAATCAACTGGTTCAACTGCATTAAATCCTGTGCATACTTACTGAAGTGGCCTGAACTAAGAGCACTGAATTTCATTTCCAGAGTGTTCACTTCTCTCCCAAAGCAAATAAAATACAGAGAATATAAGTGATTTCTCATGTTTACTGTAAAAAGACTAGATTTTTTTTTTCTATTATGGCTCAAACATTCTTATAATCTATAGGGACTGTAACAGTTAAACTGAAATCTAGTTATTAGCAACAGCAATATTTAAATATACTAAAAATATTGTTACACATGGACTGATTGTTAGGATTCCTTAAATACCAAACAAGCAAGGAAGTTTAAATTCCCACTAACAGACAGAACAGAGAAGTTACAGTTGGGACCACAGTCACTCAACATTAAAATCAAATATAAAAATCAATTACTCAAAAGCTTCCCCAAAAAAGCATTTAAAATAAAAATAATTTTAAAAATTCTCCTAAACATACTCATTTGGCATAAAGTGGCAAAATGAGATATAAGGCTGTTAAATCATTAGACCTGGAATCTTTATGCTTAAAATTAATGCTACAATACTCTGTCCTCAAAGGAAGTCACAGTCTTGCATTGTGTACCTGCCAATTACAGTTGAGATCTAAACAGAATTTTACTAAGCAAAAACACTCTCCTAGCTCATGCTAATATGAGACAGCACTTCACAACTCTGACTTTCCAAATGCACTTAGAATGACAGTTTGGGGGGGATTGTGGCATGTAGTGATAGGATAATGGCTTTAAGCTGAGAGAAGGCAGATTCAGGTTAGATATAAGGAAGAAATTCTTCACGGTGAGGGTGGCAAGGCACTGGCACAGGCTGGCCAGAGCAGCTGTGGGTGCCCCGTCCCTGGGAGGGTTCAAGGCCAGGCTGGACGGGGCTGGGAGCACCCTGCTCTAGCAGAAGGTCTCCCTGCCCAGGGCAGGGGGTGGGACTAGGTGGTCTTTAAGGTTCCTTCCAACCCAAACCATTCTATGATTCAACTAGTTATAAAATACGTATAAACCTATACTTTTTACATGTATATGTAACGGAAGTTACAAACAGACTGAAATACCATGACCTTACATTCAAATGACAATCCTTTTATTCACTACCTAGAAATAGATTCCCATTTTAAAGATATCATTCATATAATTCACCATTCTCTGTATCATTGTCTTTGAAAATACCAGTCTGAAATAAAACTTACTACAGTAATATACTATCAAAACAGTGAAATGTAAAACTCTGAAAACTCATAGAATCATAGGATGGTTTGGGTTCAAAGGTCCCTTCCAACCCCCCCTGCCCTGGGCAGGGAGACCTTCCACTGGAGCAGGGTGCTCCCAAGGGACGGGGCACCCACAGCTGCTCTGGGCAGCCTGTGCCAGTGCCTCATTACCCTCTCCCTCCTTAACTGCTCAGTATATACAGCTTCATCCAGCTACTGTCAAACGACATGCTAGACCATATTAAACACCCATGGTATGTTCTGATTTCTACAGTGGAAAAAGGATTGACTCTTCAGCTAATCTAATCCCAAGAGAAAAATAAGACCTGCCTTGGGAATGTTCAATTTTGGTAGATGACTTCTTGTACTTATTTAAAAGTACATGTATTACAATACATGTTTCTTATAATAAACATATCACAAACTCCACTGTGATTCCCTTCTATCCATCTACAGAAACATATTATTCTATCACAGTCATATTTAATGAACACTTACATAAGCTCCCATTTTGGTAAGGACATAAAAAATGAATTAGAAAACCGCTGTCCTCAAAAAATCAGAACTACAACTGCAACTGGGCGTTAGAAACAGGTACAAGTATTTTGCCAGAACGCTCTTGGCTGCACAGCTCCACAGTACAGAGAAACAGAAACTTCTACAAGGTACAAAACTGACAGACAGAAAGAAACAAAACACTGTCTGGACAGTGATTAATTTACATCATCAGCTCAAGCAGAGCCTTCTTCCAATTCCAGTTCTTGGGTAATTTAATTGCAAGCTTAAGCAGCCAGACATGCATTCCAACATTAAAACATAAATGCTGACATATTCTATATGTGGGATTTAGGTTGCCAGCCTTATTAGACAAACTTTAGTCATGCAGAACAACTTGGGTAACATACTTCTTCCCTGCCCACTCTGGCTCACTAGTAATAACCAGTCTAAAAAAACCCTTTTTTTTTTTAGATACCAGCAACAAAGTTAGTTATGTGAAAATGATGGGAGAAAGCCTTACCACGGTGAAGTCAAACATGATTGACAAAACTCTCGTAAATTTTCATTATACCATATGTGCACAGTGAGCTCGTTCCTTATCGAAAAGGTCACATCCATTTCAGTTGCTGTCAAAAAAAGGTAAAAGACATAGCACATCTGCTCCAAAAAGCCTCCTCTAAGTCATTTTAAGCCTTAAATTATCTTCTGTGCCTTTTCAAGCATCAGAAAGGTCAGCTGACAAGCATTCTTTCTGCAATTACTACAGTGAAACTGTGCTTTGCAGATACAAAATTGCTGAAGACAAACAATTAGGGCAGTGTGAATGAAAATACAACACTGAAAATAGACACTAAAGTTTTGAAAAATATTTTACAGCTGATGTTTTCATTGTATTGCACAGAGAAGTTGTAGAGAGCTATAGAAGTCAGGTGACTAGAGAAAAATTTAAGTCCTGTTTGCCTCACAGTGTCTAAGAACTAGAATAAACCACAATTGTACACTTGTAGCTAAATTCTCCTGTTAGCAGTTCATGCAATGAATGAAACAGAAGAGTTAAGATGATCAAGAATGTGGAAGGAGACATTTATCTTCTGTATAGGAAAAAAGTACTCCTCTACTTTACTTACAGGATTTGGGAAACAATAGAGAAATTATCATGCAGCCCTAAATACAGCAAAACACATGTTATTTTTTCTATTCTAAAGACTCACCACACTTAAAAATATATATATACACACACACACACACACAGAGACTAGCCATAGAAACGTTACCTTAGTCTCTCAGCACCAGTCTCCTTATAAACAACTTCATGTAGTCATCCTACACTAAACCTAAAACATTCTCTTGTCAGGATCCTGTGTGATAACCCACTCTAGTGTAAACAATAGTCTTGTCCTCCTTTTGCATCAGTTCATATGCAGGAACTCTTCCTATGCTAGTTTGTCTGCAACTCATTTCTTTACTTACAAAAACATTTCCATGCAAAGTACTTTCCATGTAACCCTACCTCTCCCAAACTCCTTGGTTCACAGTTTTCGTTTGTGAAGTAAATTAAATCTAGAAAGACTTAATTAAAGCTAGAAAATGCATAGTAAAAAATGGAGCATAAAACAAAACCAAACCAAAACAAATCTAACAGGAAACTAACACTTGCAAAATCACAACTAAGGGACACTCAGTGCTAAGTACTAAAAATGAGCAGCAAGGAGTAATCTTGAAACAGAATTTGTGTGAGAAGAAAACCAAACCTACCAAACAAACCATCAAAAAAAAAAACCACCACACTACCAAAAGACCCTCAAGCACACACTATAGAACACAACTGCCTATGTTCTACTGAGAAAGATCGCTACCTTACCTGCAAAGGAAAGAAATGCATATGGGAACAGTTCTAGAAATACAAACTGTAGATTCTAAGCAGCTTCTCATTTTCAAGCTCTAAAATCGTCACTTGATAGAAATAAATGTCTGTTATATTATGAAAAAAGCCATTAAAAAAATTAAGTCCTCTATCAAATCCAGACTGATAGAACACCAGTATTACGTATTTCTCATTGCACTGTCTCCTACAACTGTAATTCACACAAAAGGTTAATTAATTAATTATGTAACCTAAATTTCCAAACTTCCTTTCTTCTACCCTAAATACTGCCAAAGAGCTGTAACCTAAAGGATCTTCTGCTGAAGTAATGAAATCATCATTCTAATTTTTCCAACTTCCAGACAGTAAAGCCTTCATCTCCGGAAAGTAAAGTCTAAGTTAATGAAACTGAGGTGACAGATTCCTGCCCCCCCTCCATACACTTACTTAAACATCCACAAACTCTTACATGCGTAGAATTTTCAAATTTATCTCAATGTACTTCAATTTCAGCTAAAATTGTGTCATATTGCTGATTTTTTTAAAATGTTACAGAAGAATACAAAGTTCCACTGTAAACTTACAAAATGCCAGTGTTAAAATTTTAAAAAAAATAATTATGAGCATTAGGATATATTCCTTTATTGCAAGATGCCATAGATTTCGTATGTGTGACTCAGATGCATCATTCACATTTAAGATGTATGGTTTTCAAGGATAAAGTTAATTCTGATTGATATTCTGGTCTTGCTTTTCCAATGCAAGTTCCTAGACTTAAAAAAGCAAATTGAACAATAAATACAGTTACAGGAATCATCACTGATCTCACCACTACTCATCAAGATGGCACAACTTCAGAACACATCTGTTCTGCTTGATCTAGTGTAGTACAGGGGGCAATCAAGCCCTGCACACAAAACATGAAAAGGACTCAAGCCACACACAGAGGCTACTTGCTATTCACAGGTAAAGCAAAGTAGCATCAGGAATCCAGAAACAAGATCTGCTTCAACTTACAGAGTCAAAACTGCTCGTACTATAGCTGCCTTTACTACTTCTGCCTGTCACTTTATGGGAAACAACTTGCCTTATTCCATGTTGTGCATCACAGCATTATTTCAGTATCAATCATTTTCAATCTCACACTTGCTTTCTGAAAGTTAGAAAGGGATTTTAAGAACTGCAATGAACAATCTCAGCAAATGAGAAGAAAACACTGTTATTTTATATTGAGATTAGACAGACCATGCAAGTCAAAATTTCTACACGTAAGAAATAACACATGATCTTGACCACCATAATTCTGTACAACACAGTTCACTAAGAGCTACCTTAACATCAGCTATCCATAGTTGACCCAATTGATTAAGGTAACTATGCTATAAAAACCTATGCTCATAACCAATCCTACTAACTTCACTAGGATTCCTCCAGAGCAAGAAGTTACATGGCCTTTGTTGGACCATCTCCTCTGCAGAAAACCAGCAAAGAAACAGTGCATCTAAAGAAAGCACAACCCTTTTTAATCACCTTTTTAGAAGCTCTCATGAAATTCTGAAATTCACCTTACCATATAACTGGCATTCTGTGGCCTATCACATGGAAGTATATGTTACTTCCCTGTGAAATAACTATGAGAATTAGAACATTAGTAAACTACTGTAACTACCACCCCAGGTTCCCCTTTTGTCTTGATATGAGTTTAATAATTAACCTTTTACTGTTGAATAGTTAAACACGGTGCATATAGTTTACACAGTCCTTATTCTGCTATTAAACCAATTTTAAAACAGAATAGGGACTGTCCAGTTTTAAGGAATAACTAGTTAATATTTTAGTGTAAAGTGGTGAATTTTTCATGCAATTTTAAGTAGTGAGGAGCACTAATTTACTAACATATGGGGGAATGTTTCTTGCAGGGATGGTGGTGGGGCTTTTTTTTACCTGAAATTTAAAGTCTTTTTCTGGGGCTAAACTTTGCACACTATCTCTTTAGGAATATAACGCAAACCTAGCACAAGTAACTTAAATGCACCATATCTTTTATGCACCCTGTTAGACAAGACCTTCCACAATCATTTTCAGTTATCTAAGCTACAGCTCAGTAAACCCACTCACCCACAAACAACAACAAAAACAAGAACAGCGTTCCGTAGGTATAGCAACTGAAATGCACAGCCCTGTATCCCCTCCCCAACAACACAGAAACAAGAGCAAGATGTTAAAACGCATACTACTTTTTTCATGCATATTTTATACTAATAGCCTGAACAAAATTCGAAGGTTTTTATCAAATACTGCCCTAATGTACCTTCAGAAAGCAGGAGTCTTTCACAACTACGAAGAATTACAGAATTAGCAGGCAGTACTGAAAAAATCCATGCAGATAGCTTCATGGGTACCCTTCCTCCAGTTTGTTTGGTGTGGAGGGAGGAACGGAATTATTTATACATGGTCAATTTTACAATGTTCTAGATTTTCTTACATACTTTCTTACACTCAACAAAACAACTGCAGAAATTCTCACCAAGGACTTCAGCCATAATCTCATCGTAAACAGAGAAACTCTGAGGTTTCATTTGTAATACTAAATAGTTTTCCTGCTATAAAAACAAACTTCAAAATCAGTTGGTAGAACGGCGTTTTTCCTTCCCTCAAGTCTCCCAAGTAAATTTACCTTTGGAAAAAGTTCAGAGATAGCCTTATATGCAAATATGTCAAAGCCTTACATTAATGCTTTTTGCAATATTCATCTTCTTCAGCAAATACTATATATTATGTCAAACTGAAATAGATCCACATGAATTATACTAAATATAAATGGCTTCCTTACTCTTTTACAGGTAAGTCACACTGCCCATCTAAGTAACAGTTATGATCTTATACTTTTTCCTTATATTGGCAATACAGCAAGTTCAGTTCATTCTCTTCAAACACATTATCAAAAATTTTTAATCAAAACCTGAGTTCAATTAAACAGCCTGTTAAAAGCATCACTCTCCCTATGTAATTGTGCTGATAGGAATCAGCAGCATTTACCAAAGTTCAAGCACCAGGCACCTGAAATTGTTAGATTACACATTTTTGATGTAAGGAATATATTTATCTAATGCCTTTCATACAGCATGCTTCACAAAACACGTGCGATCCTTCAAGAGCAACTTAGAAGGTTTAGAAATATGGAGGTTATTGGAATGCAGACAGCGGACCTACAGAGAGAGCACTGAGTAACTTCTCAAAAAGTAGGGCTGATCAGGTATAAAGCCAAAACAAAACAAACCCCAAAACCACCACAACAACAAAACACCAGCAAACCAAAACCAATCCACATGTCCACATGTGACTACTTCTGTACACGAGAAAACTTTTCTGAACAAAACACAAATCCAGACCTAACACCCTGGTACTTGCAATTATGTGCAGATTTGCAAGTTAAGATGCTTATGCAATAATTGTTTCTTATCAGTGAGCAGCAGGAGTTTCATACTCGAGGGGAAATCCTCATGCTTTTTGCCTTATCTGCCAGCTATCCAATTGGCACACTGAAAAGACTTTTGTAACCAGATTTTAACAAATTTGTTTCCTAGTCAGTTCTGTTTTATTTTAATAACTAAAACAAAAATTTTGTAACTTCATTCTCCTGCAATAAAAAGTAAATGCTAATAAAAACCTTTTTCCATAGATGTGATGCATATGCTTAAACATGCAGAATTTACTTATAGCAACATTATGCATTTCAGAAAGCTATAAAGTCTGCATTCACAAAGAGATAATTATCACAATCTATTCAAAGTCAACACACATTACTAAAGCAGAATGGCAAAATGCCCCAATAGTTCATAGAAATAGCAATAAAGTAACTGCTACTGGAATTCTGCACAAAGTCAGTATATGCAGGAAAAATACTCTATCAAAAGCTACGCATTGGCATATGAATTTGAAATACCTCAAAACTTGATAAAGCTGAAAACTCTTTTAATGGTGATTAAGGTACCCTCATCAGCATGATAGTGTTAATTTAAGATCTGTTTCCTCCTCTCTCACAAGACCAAAAATTTATTAACAAAATAATTTATCAAATACAGTCTCTGGTGAGTTACAGTCACAGAAGTATCATCAGTAGAGAAAAGCAGATGACCATCATACCCATGCACATCTCCACCACCCAAATGTGGTAATGTTCCTACAAAGTGTTTCAGTAAAATGACAAGCAGCAGTGCTGAAGAAGCTCTCTCCTAGCAGCTGGCAAAAAACCCCAACAAAACTCCCACACCCCCACTGACCAACAGATCATTTTAAAGCTTTCTGCATTTATTAGATGAAATTAGAGGCAGCCCACTCTTTACTTCAGTTTCCTTGAACTTCCTCTTACTTGTCTTATGAGCCCAGTGTTCTCCTTTAGCATGGACCAATACCTGCAAGTCTGAGAAAAAGGGCACAAAGGAAATAAAAAACAACCTTTGAACATTTGGTTAATTATACATTGCTAAATAAAGGGGGTGGGGGGAACAACACACAAAACACCCTGTGACAATCAGCACAATACTTGATTACACAATTTCAGCAACATCAATGCCAATCAGTATTGGCTGCTAACCCCTAACTCAGTCTGCAGTCCTTAATCCAATTAAGACTGTGCACAACAAATGTGCAATACCACTCTTGCGCATTTATTTTTCTGCCTTAACATCATGAGTTTTATGCAATTTAAATATTTAAGTAGCTAGGGGAAAAAAGAGTAAAGTCATGAACAAAGTTAATTTATAAACATTATTATGGAATTTATTAGAGCATCTTCAACCATTTTCCTAAAAATTCCAGTTTGGGAATTAAGTTTGGGCTAACTTGCCAAGCTAAAAAATGGACATGAAACGCTAACATTTTAATTTCAGTTAAAAAGGGCAATTAGCCCTTTTTTTTCAGTTTTGCAACGTAAACTGTAAAAATTAAGTGCTAGAAACCATAGTAGACTTCTAGCTAACTGAAAGGAATTAACCTATAAAGATGAAAAAAGCAAAGCATGTACTCTCTCACAAAGTTTAGTGCAGTGCTTGATAGAACACAAGGTATGTGTGTATAATGCATCTGCCATTTGAATGATTTAAACACCCAGATGCTTCAAAAACATTTTTCCATGGTTGAAGTGACTGTAACAATCTACTAAAGTTTCATTTCTGTATGTACAAAGAATGACTGCATACGTATTTTCACCACTGATGCAGAAAACGTGCACATTCTGTGATGGTCAGTTATTCTCACTAGGACTACTATAAATCTTAAAAGAACTACAATGCATATCCCAAGACCACTCAGCACCTGCACAAGCAAAAGGGCATCTCAGTTATTTCTGCAATTGGTCCCTTGGAGACTTGTCAACAATAAGCTGCGCCTAGACTGTTCACATTCCAGCAATTGGCTGGATGGACCAGGCAAATATTCAGCGCAAATTATTTAAAAATTTTTATTTGCTGTCTCAAGTTCTAACGCTGATTATGGTGAGGAGAAAGAAAATCTTGTTCTCTCCTTCTCTCCCAAACAAAAAAAAAGAAAGCTAGGAAGTTCTTTTATTCCCCAGATAATGAGAGGCTTCCCAAACTCACCTGGCATTTACAGTAACCTGGGTGAAGGCAAAGTTGAAAAGTCACAGCACATGAAACAAGCCTTGGCAGGTGCACAGATGTAAGCAAACAGAAGAGGTAGTAGCCTGCTACTAGCCATCCTGTTCACTAGAGAATCATGAAATGCATGTGACAGTTATGATTTAAAGGAAGGACTGCTGTCACAGAATGTCTATGAAAATAAAGAGCACAGAAATAGAGCTTATGAATGCTTAGCTTAAATGAGTTCGCTATTTTAGGTATTCCTTTCCTACTTATATTCAACTTAGCCTCCAGCTCAGGATTCCCATCTCTGTACTTCCATAGGTAACACTGAACTGTTTAAGAGATGTTTCATTAAGCTCTTGCTACTCTGACATGGCAAGAATCATGCTGCAAGTTGCTTATGTGAAGTAAGCTACTAGAATGGCTCAGGTGAAGTCCGACTAAAACACCACTTTGTTCTGTGATCTTCCCAAGAAATTGCCACAAATACGGTTTAATAACTTCCAGAAACTTAAGGATGTTACTATTTGAAACTATTGCACAGGTGCAACGTTGAAGACAGACTATCAGGTATGGTGGCTTGTCAGTTACATAATTATCAAATAGAGGGGACGCATAATTAACAATCTAGAAGCAGCTCTGGAACCTCAGCAATTTTGTCTAAGGCCTGCTCTATGGTAAGAAGAGGAAACAAGCAGCTAAAAAAAAATATTTAAAATCCATGCACATAAGGAGCTAGTCATTTTTCCATTCCACATCCAAACCCCCTTCACTCTCCTCTGTGCCCGTATTTAGCTCACATCTCTATGCTGTTCTGGCTCAACCGACCATCTTTAAGAGAAAAAAGAAAAAAGCAATGGAAAGTTCTCCACCGTCACACACAGAGAAACATGAGCTTTTACTAGGATAAAGTCTTTGTCAGCATGCCTTAAATTTCTATGTACAAGGGCACATTATTATAACTTAAACTCCTCCATTCTTGTGGAATTTCACTACAGTAAATGGACTTTAACCAACGATCTATCTCACTGCTGTTACTAAAATATAAGACTTGAAAAAAATATTAACACCCTCTTTTACTCTTATACTATCACTGTTGTACAAAGACAGACTTGTACTGTCAAGACTGGGTTCAACTACAAACACATTAGTTCTGTCTACTTGAAGTACACATACATATTTTAGCAAAGCAACATGGTTATAACAGAAGCCTGGAAATTCAGACTTTATCCCGAATTCTGCAGAATATAAATCTTAGCACTGACTTTGCTGCCTAAACTCCCAAATTACCAAACTCTGATTTAGTGTTTAACTATACGTTAAACAAGTACATACACAAAGTTTAGGTCAAGCTGACCCACCCTCTCCAGTCATCAGAACTGATGAATTAACAGACTTCTAATCAAGGGAGTCAACCTTGGGAAACAAAGAACAGATAACGATAAGAACACCATTACCTAAATTATGCAGAAAGAAGCCTTCAAGTGAGAAAGTTCTGGCTGCAAGAGAAGACAAGCTGATAAGGTGTTGCAATCCACAGAAAATTAGTTCAAAGCAGGAGAAAGATAATTGTGGTAACGGGATATCAAAACCTCCAACTCAAACAATAACCAACCTATGCGAATAAAAAGGAAATAAATGAAGCCATGAAGGAAAAAAACCCATACAGATTTTACACATATTTCACCTCATTATCTTTCAACCCAATAGCTTCTCAGCTAAATAATCGTTAAAAATCAGATCATTCTTTTAAACTTTCTCACTATCTTTCCAGATAGATGTAGAATAATTCCCCCACCGAAAATGGGTCCAGGAAAGACAGAAGAGGGAAGACCCTAAATATGATTACATTTTAAAGCTCAAACTACTAAACATAGAGAATAGAAATGGAAAAAAATCCCAGAAGTATCAACATTGCCCTGCATGATTCAGCAAACTGCAGTCATGTAGCCTGCACAAATGTCCACGTCATACATTTAACTTAAATATTCACAGGAACAGTAACGTATAACTATTTAAAGAATCCATTAACCATATACAAACGCAGACACTAATATGGAAGATCTAACCTGATCAGTTTTCTGAAGAATCACAGTAAGTAAAACAAAAACATAGCAAGATTGGCTAAATTATGGAGATTACACACAAGAACACAGACGACTTATTTCTGGATTGCAAAATTCACTGCTAGTCTAACATGTGTATAATTTATACAATATAAAATGAGATGTCATTAATTAATCTGTCCTGTAGAAAAATAATGCAGATTATGCAGAAAGCAGGAATTCCTGAAATAGTGTTTTAAACAGGTTTGAATGCTCCAACTATCACCATCAGATCCTGTGCTGAACAGTATTATGCAGCCAGGGAACTTGGCATTTTCAAAGTAATGGTATTCAGTATTGAGAGAAAAATAAACAAATAGTTACCACTTTGCAATAATTATTCACTTGACATTTTGTGTCACTACCCTAGTGGGATCTCCTTCCAAATGTCTCTGGCTCTCTATTTTCACACAAAAAGAAGTTAAGAATTTTGAACCATAAAATCCGTATTGCTCTACAGAACCACACTAGGAGGTGAAAGTGGCAGATCTGACATAGACAGCGGGCAGCAGGGGCAAGCTGGACTGTCTGCAGAAGAACAGAAAACAATCAAGACCAAAAAGGTCACTTGACAATGATAGGTCTGTCTTTTACAAATCATCTGAATTGTGATTATGAATAAAATACCTGCTGAAGTAGATAACCATAAGTCATTTTTATTCCCATGAACATTTTCAAATAGAATCCATAGCATGGGAAACACAGGATCTCAGAGGAAAAGGGTATCTCACAGTGACAGAGTAATGTTGCTGTGGAGTTCAGCCTAGTCCTTCATCAGGGTACATGAGATCCAAATTACGCTACACTGGCATTAAATGAAAAGACACAGATTATAGTTTAAAAGTAGCAACACAGTTTGTTAGACAAATATGTTATATGTTCCATGACCACATAATGTATTATTCTTAAAACACTATAAATGAAAATAAATGTCACACATTAAACATCTGTAGCACACCACCTCTATCTTCTTTGGCTCTACCGAAAGCAGAATATAAAAGAGTCTGTGCCCAAATTCATTATATTTGACAAAAAACCTAACACTAACACAAGAATGACTAATGGCCACACAGCAGTTTCCCTTGCAATACAAAACTTTTACTATGATTGACAGCCTGCAGTATGTGTTGGAACAGTTTGCAAACTCTATACTATTTTACCAAGCTCCTGATCAAGGCTTACATGTTCTCCTCTCTGTGGTATTGCTGGCAATACAGAATTTTGTTTTACAGTAGGGTTTTACTAGATAACTATATTTTATTTCATCAGAAGTGCCCCTCTACCTCTTGACCTTATATTTCTAGTTTAGAAACTGCAGTCCGAGTACAAAATACAAAAAAGGAGACCAAGTCATGCTATACATCTGTCCTGTGGCTAAAGCTTTTTCTTAAAAAAAAGTTGTATTATTTGTTTTGTTATTAGAACCATGAATTATCCAAGCCAAGGCGCAGAGAGAAAAATTCAACCAGCTTGCTGGTTTAGCTACACTTAGTTAAACAAACATGAACTCAGAATACTTTCTTACTCTTAAAAAAAACTTTGCACCCATCTGGACACATAGTGAAATGTAAGAAATTCCATTTAAATGTAAGAAAAAACTTGTTCAGCATGAGGGCGTTTGAACATTAGAACAATTACTCAGTGAGGTTGCAAAGTCTCCATCTTTGAATATGCTCAAAATCTAACTGGACAACATCTCAAGGTGCCTGCTCTAGTTGGCCCTGCTTTGAGCAAAGGGGTTAGATCACCAGAGGTCCCTTTCAACCTCAACCATCCCGCAATTCAGGTTTTCTTAAATGTCTACTTTTGCCAAAGATGATGACAAAAAAAAGGTTCAAGAAGAAACAGATCATTGGGATAATACCTGACACCTGCAAATCTTTCTTAAAAGTCATCATCTCTATTTTTTAGTTTTACAGCCTACATGAAACATGTGAACAATTTACACAACCCAGAAACTAATGTTTTCTTGAAAACAACTCTGCATGAAATTTTAGCTACTACAAGCAAATAACTGCAAAGGAAACACTGTGGAAAACAGCATTAAATAAGAATTACTTCTCACAACTATTCTATTTAGAAATGAAAATAACTGACTGAAGTAGCAAGTCAAACTGTACTACTGATGACTATCTCTGCTCAAATGAATTTCCTGTGAGAAGAGTCACAGAACTTCTTAAAGGACCATTCCTATGGCACAGATGTCCTTCACTAGGAGTCAGCTGGAGAAGCCTCCAGTTTCCCTTCCTGATACTAGTTCATATCTTAATGTAAGGGAACAAGCATAAGGAAAATTAATGGAAGCTAAAATTAGTTTTCTGTCCAGACAAGTGTTTGAGTGAACACATCACCCTGGTCTTTAAAGATTCTAAACTCCTGTAAAACTGCTCAGGAAGGAGCCAAACAACTCTGTCCCTCCTCATACAGAAAACAAGGAGTATCACAGGAAGTTTGCAGGTAACAGGCTCAAAAACAGAACAGAGGCATGATTTATTCACACAGCACATAAAGCATGGTGCTTATTGCCAAAAAACACGGCAGATGCAAAAACCATACACAGGCTCAAAGGCTTTTAAAAATTAAGTATAGCCATGCAATAAAAATCCATCCAAAACATCATCCCCACTGAGAGACTGGGAGAGCTGACCTAAGGAGTAACCCTATACGCTTGCCTAGAAGAGAGTGTAATAATAAAGCACCTGCTGTCAAATACTGCTTAGCTGTGGGAAATAAGCAGGACTTGAAACAATGGTCCTGTCACCTACCAGGATCCAAGAGCTTTAGGCTTCAAGAGAGAATTGCAGATTAGCCCAGTATGGCTGTTCCTGTGAAAAACATGTCTTTGCACTGCCCCAAAAAACAAAACCCCAAACCAAACAGAAACAGTAAACTAAGATGACTGCTCCAGCACATCACTTCTACAAAATAGAGGTGAAACTATCCATATAATATAATATCCATATAATAAAATATCCATATACTATCCATAAAATATTTAGCTCCCTAATGCTGCCTGAGAAGATAATCTGCTTCTCCACCTTTCATAGCCTTTTTTTTAAAACCATGCAAAGAAACCAATGTGGACTAAAGACAGATCTTTCCCATCATTACTGTAATTTAAGCAGGACTGACTTTTTTATTTAAATGACAAAAGGCTTCCAATGACTTATAAATGGCTACTAATACAAAGCTGGAAGAAAAGTAACCTACAATTTCTGGAAAAAAAAGATGCAGTATTTCAGTATTTCAAATATGTATTAAGATATTGAGCCAAGAAACAAGCAAACAACCAGCCCCAAAATCACACCAAACCCAAAACAACCCCACAACCCTTTCCTGTAATCTCAAACCTGAAAATAGTTCACGTAACTGTCAGTCACACAGCTCCCTACTCCAAAAAACAATCATGAAGAGCATACCACTATAAATACAGTTCAACACTAGAAAGGATATTATATACGCTGGCACAGAAGAGCAGTACCTATAATGCATCTCACAATCTGATAATCCAAAACGCTTATCAACAAATTTCTGGAAACATGGGCTTCTCAAAGCTGTTCAAGAAAATCCTGCCACCTTCCTCTAACCTAGCAACATAAGCAGGAATCCCAGCAAATCATAACTAGGATGGCTAGATACAGACTAGCATAACTGTACCCTTGAACACTTAATCTTTTCAGTAATTATCACCACTATTAATAGTACAAAAAAACCCCCAACCAAACGCAGCAATTGAATAAACCACAAAAAGTACTTATTATTTGTACATGGAGCCACAATGACCTTCCCTTCCTAAAGGGCATACCACATTTTTTACACAAGATACAAAATTAATTTTCTTTACGTTTGTTCTTTCTGCATACTATTCATTTCTTCAGACTGACACTGTCATTATGGTGAAGTTTCCATCTCAAAAAACAGGTTGCAGCAAGACTGTAAGCCCCCTCGAAATTATGCAGACTCACTTATTTGGTGAAGATACAGCTTCAAAAAGCTTCCTATATTCCCAAAACATCACATCCCTCATATCTGCAGTCTTGTTTTTAAAAGAAAGAGTATGGTCCATGCTGAAAGACAAGGAAATTTAGGAAGCAAAACATTAAGCAGCCTCACGGTAGAGTGAGTCTATCAACTGCACACAGTTTTTCCTACTTGGTAGTTTTGACGTACTTGGCAGGGGGGAAAACAGCTACCCAAAACCTTGCTAAAACTTGAAAGCAATAGCATATTTGGAAACAAATCCTGCCAAGTGCACTCTTCTGCTACAAATCTGTTTGACTGCAGTAGGTCACACAAAGTCCATATTCTGTGATCAGAACTGAATGCTCATGTTGACAGACTCAGCAATTCCAGTAAAGTATGGCTTCATGCATAAATAATCAAGGCATGCTTCCAAGCACCACAAAGAAAAGAAAACAAACAACAACCAAAAAAAGTAAACCCAGGACTTTATATTTGTCCTTCAAAAAACAAAACCAAGGTGTCTGGTACCAAACACATCCATGGGTCCCCAATTTTTTTTTTTTCTGAGGAAAACAGAAACAACCTTCAGCAACACCAGACTCTGAACGCATACCCATTAACTTTCAGTCACAATAAGAAAGAAGAAATACTTCACAGGTATCTATCTGACAGAACTTCATCCTCTATAGGACAGAGATTTAGGCACCTCACAAATAAAGAAGCCCTCCTGCAATTCCACCCTGCATACATTACAGAAACAAAGGTGTCTCCCCTCAACCTGACACTGCATCTGCAGAGAAGACACTGCTCTGAGTCTTGCAGACTATCTCACAGTGAAAAACACTGACTGCTGAAACCAGACAGAGGCAGTCTGGATTAAACAGATGGCACTCCATTTAGAACAGTTTCACTGTTAGCAACATGATAATGGCATTCCTCCTGGAACTCTTCTCATGCGCTCCCTATAAAAAAGCCCTGAAAACCAGAAGCAGCTTTACATCAGGGTATTAAAATAAAAAAAGGCACTACAGCCTGTCCTAAAAATCTGTCAGCATAACGCCATAACCCAGTGTTTTTTTCTCATTCTTGTAAGAGATCTAAGAATTCAAGCCTTCATAACTCACTGAGCAGTTAACTTTTACCAGTCTCTTTTCGGGTGAAGGGGACCACGTACTCAACCTTGAGGAACAGAAAAAATAATTACCCAGACACCAACGCAATCGACCCTTCACAATTACACAGCCACACCAGGAGAAACGCCGACCCCCCCGCGGCAGGTACTCCACGGCCCCAAGCACCTGGCTCGCGCAAATCGCGGCTGCCCGTAGGACTCCGAACTGCCGCTCACCGTGCAGCGCCGTTCCAGGGTCCCGGGGCGCCCCTCCGCCGCGCCTGCGGAAACAAACAGCGAGGCCCTTTTACGATGTGTCCGCTGAACGCCAGCGAGCTGCTCCCGGTGCCCGTCGGGCCTGCCAGCACCTCCGGCTCCCCCCACGGCTTCTTCCCCGCGGGAGGCAAGCCCCGCGACAGGCAACGGGAGGGCACTGCCCCGGGCCCCGCCGCCGCTCCGCCGCTCCTCGCCGCCAGGGCCGGGGCCGCGCGGGGCCGGGGATTACATAACGGCTAGGTACGGGATGCTGCCCCCGCCCGCCCCTCCGCGGCGCCGGGAGAGCCGCCGGCCGGGGTGTGGGGGAAGGGGAGGCCGAGCGGCAGCGGCGGCGAGGGCGGGAGGAGGTAGCGGCGACTCGCGCCCCCGCACACGCAGACCCTGCGGGATTCCGTCCCTGCTCGCGCACCCGGCAACGACCGGCGGGCAGCAGCCCACCAGCGAAAGCGGGAGCGCTTGGTGTCGGCCTAGGCCCCGCCCGCCGCCGCCACCCAACGGCTCCGGTACCGACTGCTATTGCCGCCGCCCCCTCACCCTTGTCTCCTCTGCTGCCACCTCCAGCCACTGCCAACCCCACAGCTCAACAACGCACCCGCCCATTGGGCCGCTCCCGCCCCCAACAAGCCCCGCGCTGATTGGCCACTTTCTCCTCCGCCTCTCCCTCCTCCTACCGTCCCCAGCTTCCCCGCCAGAGCTGGCGGTATCGCTCCGTGTGCGGGACCTGCTTGCCTGGCGACAGGAGGGCAGTGAGCCGCGGAGGGCTGGGGGGCGCACGCGCTGCCTTCCGCAAGCCAGCGGGAGCAACCGGAACGGAAGCTGCCTGGAACCCTCGTGGCTGGCTACGCTTCCTGGAGCGGCCGGTCCCTAGCGAGACTTCCGCTTCCGGGTGGCCGCTGCGTCCTGAAGGAGGGTCACGGAGCGGGCAGGTGTGGTGGGTCTGTCGGCGGGAGGGGCGGGGGCCGGGCGTCCTCTGGGACTCGTCGGCGCCGTTGCCCACCCTGGGAGCGCCTATGTGCGGGCTGGGCTCGGGAGGGGAGGGGGTGGTGGGGATGGTCGCCGCTCCGGCGGGTGCTGCTGAGCGTTTCTCCGCGCGCCGTTAGCCGAGCTTGCGCGCGCCCCGCCTTCCCCGCGGCCTCGGAGTGCCCTTTCGGCCCTTTTTTTGCCGGTCGCGCTGGCGGAGGGTTCTCGGCTGGTGCTGCAGGGCAGCCCGCTGGTCCTGACCCGCGGGCGCCAGTGTGCATGTGCGCATAAGCGCCTTTCTTGTAGGAAGGTAAGTACTGGTAGGAGAGAGGCCTTGGGGTTTTATGGTAAGGCTGTAGACCGGGGTGTGGGTTTGGGTAATGACCGCATTAGAGTTCTTCAGGTTTGCTTCTGCAAGAGAATCCTCTTTGCTGGCCTCTGCAGCTTGAGGTCTTCCAGAGTTACAGGCTTCAAAGCTGTGTTCTTTGCACCATTGCATTCCAGTCAATTCTTCTAAAAGTTAAGGACTTTAAATCTCTTCTTTGCTACCAGATATGTGTTAAAGTGGGAAAACTTGGCTCAAAGTCTCAGCAGCTTTGTGAAAACAGAGAATTAAAAGCCATCATGATTTTCTTCCAGTCACTCCTGATCTCACTGAAAATGCTCGCCTTCCCGCCTGCCTTGATCACTGTTTTTAATAAGAACCTTAACATTTTCATAGTTCTTTCAAGAGTGTATCTAAATAACGCCTATGTTTCCCAGCCTCATGAAATGAGTAGTAAGGTGCATCTCCTTGTCCACTCATCTGCCTTGTACCTGTTTATCGCTACAGTTATGTTTGACTGAATAGGAGGCAACTTAAAAGGAGCTGTGGAGCTAAGTCTTTGTTTTTCATTTTTTTCTTCAGAGCTTCGTCATCATAGTTCTGCCATACCTAAATCAGAAATTTCAAAACTGGACTGTGAGCTTTTTGAGCTACTTTGAAAAGCCTGCAAGTTGACGGGCTCTGATGTTGTTAAAGTGCATTTATAGACATTGGAAACAATTGCTTTTCTGGCACAAAAAAATTACGTAACTGCTCATTAATGTAATGGTGGTGGTGACTTAAAACACAGTAATGCTTAAGTCTGCACGGTTTGCCTGTTGTGCTTAATCACCAGCTTCTGAAATGCAGCACAAAGTCTCTTAGCTCTTTGTTCTGCATTGTACTGTGTACAATGGAGAAGATGCTTCATGTGAAGTGTTATGTACTCTGGAATACCTCTTGTAACCTCCCTGTTTTTCCTGTACAGGGTATTGTTCTCTGCAAGTGTGTGAAAATAAGCTGATACTGTCCAAGAAATAAAAAAACTCTTTTCCTGTAGGTATGGGGCATGGAAATGAACATGGCCATGGCAAAATGGAACTCCCTGACTACAGGCAATGGAAGATAGAGGGTACTCCACTAGAGGAAGTCCAAGAGAGGCTAGCTAAACGGGGTCTTAGGGATCCGTGGGCTCGGTAAGTCCAAGAGCCTCAGAAACAGTCTGGATATCTCATCTTGTAGCATCAACCAGGCCTTGTCATTGCAGATTATTCTTTCTTCAATGAAACTAGTGAAAATGCATCTGGAATATACTAGACAGATTTTCAGTTAAGTCTTTGTTTACTTTTTTGCATGGAGGTCATGCCTTGCATTGCCTTGACCAGTCTTCGCATTTTGTAAGGCACTCTTGCACTTTGTGATGTTTGTGCCAGATCTGTTTCAGCATGAATGACCAATACCTCATCCACCAAAACACATAAGTAATATTACAAATTGACACATAAGTAAGCCTACCCCTTCTCAGGGAAGAGATTGTGTGCTCAGATCTTGCTGAAGTTGCTGGAACTTACATTGACTTTGAGAGTAGGAATAGCATTCCTCATATACAACAGGAGGCCTTTACTTGAAAAGAAGAAATGTACTAGCATACAATGTGGATTTTGATTCAACAGAGCATTTAATTTTGCTAAGCAGTGAATGATATAATGGAAGATAAGGTGAATGACATAATGGAAGATCAGATTTTTACCTCTTCAGTTGTCCCACTCAACAATGAAGAACACCACCTCTTTCTTCAGCTAGAGCAAATCTGGATCATTTAGGCAGATGTTAAAACAGGGCTTAAAGTATTTCTCCCACATAGTGAGTTGTGTAATACTTTGCTCAAGTAGTCTTTAATCTTGGGGAATAAAAACGCTAAATGATTTGTGCTGTGTAGTCTGGTTCTTCTGTAAGGGAAAAGCTGTATGAGGAAACTGTTCCAGAGGCCTTCATAGAAAAGGCTCTACTTCAAATAACTACAAGAAAAATGTAAGAGCAAACAGGTAACCTGTTAAAAAGTTGTTAACGTGCTATAACCTCTAGGTGGCTTTGGGTTTCACAGCACTTTTCCCCCTCCTTTGAAGCAGTTTTAAGGCTGTAAGCATGGAGTAAAACAGTTTTGATGATGACAAGAAGCATTTGACGTATGAGTCCTTAGGATTATCGTTACTGTTAAACTTTACAGGCCTGTGGCACATTTATTTTGCTTCTGTTTCTGTGGAGTGCAAGCCGTGTTAGCTTTTCTTGTTTTTCCCCTTTGCTTCAGACAAAATTGTTTACAGCAAGCAATAGGCTTATTCCCATTTTTAAAAAGGACACAGTTTAATATCACAAATTTAAACTAACCTTTTAGTGCATACAATTCCAAGTTCAGGTAGTGCTGGAAAACAGCAAACTGGAAAAGAGCTTGTTTAGTATTTTTTGCCCCTCCTAGATGAAAAAAATTAACAATTTTCTGGTGAAAGAAGGGGATTGAGCCAATTATTTGAGCAGTTGAAATAAGGAACAAAACCAAGCTCTTTAAGCATGAGATGATTCCTCCTGAACTTTCAAAATTTTATGTAAGGTAATACTTCAGTTCCGTAGAACAAGTATCAAGACAGTCTTTCTTAACAAAGGAGAAATTAAAGTATCAAGTTATTTGCTTCAGTAACCAGGAAGAAGATTCCATTGTTAATACCTTGCACTAGAATTCTTGAAAAACTAAACCTCTCTAGGGCTTCCCTCTTTGGTGTGTTAAGTTCCTTTTAACAGGGGATCAGCTTTCCACCTTTGTAGCAAATGCACATTAATGTACATATTCAATACAGCTCAAGTTGTGTGAGAGATGTCGTATTTGGAAACCTAAGCTTTTATCAATTAGCACCCTATACTAGCATCTAGAAGATGCTTTTCTGTGCCAATATGCCTTCATTGTGAGTCACAGAAACCACCTGCAGAAGGGGATTATCTATAAACATAAATACCTGACACCCCTCCTGGTTTAAAAAAAAATCTTCTCCTGAAATAACGATTCTGAATTTATTGCTTATTTCTGTGCAAATGTTTTTTTTCCTTCTCTTAAGGACTTTAAATTCTTAGAAGAAACATACTGTAGCTACCTGTAGAGATTACACTGGTTGTGCTACACATAAATACAGTCAGTTATAGCAATGGCTAACATTTCACTAATAACATAGGTTGAAAGCAGTAAGGCAAAACAATATAAATATTCTGTAAATTTTTAGCTAAACACAATCCTCTCAGCTTTTTTTTTTAATTGGTTTTAGTAGGTTTTTCTGACCCTAATATAGTTACATGTCATATTGTAAAACAGAAAGTGGGATGAGTTTTCTATGGCTGGAAAAACTTACCCTTTTAAGATCTAACTATGCTAGGTACTGTCTAGCACAGTGACTAGCCTTTGTAGTTACTCCATCCCGTGCATATGGTAGCGGGTTTTGATTTTGTTTCAGAGTGTGAACAGAAGACAACAATTACATAGGTTAGGGGAGGTGATTCTGCTACTATAGTTATGTTGTTGCCTAGTATTACTTGTGTCTCAAATTATATACACAAAGGGTTAGAGTTAGTATCACAAACTTCACTTGTGGCAACTCCTGTTACTTAAATGATACTGAAGTGATAGAAATGTTACAGTCTCAATGTATATCTAGCTGAAATACCTTCATCTTCCCCCTGCCCCCACCTCCCCAAACAAGAAGTTCCTGTTAATGTTTATCACAGTGGCTCCGCTGATCTTGTTTTATTCTTTTTGTTTTGTTTTTCTTCTAGTAATGAAGCCTGGAGATACATGGGTGGCTTTGCAAAACCTGTCACCTTAACAGAAGTCTTTACTAGGGGACTCAAGTGGGGATTTGCAGCTTTTGTCATAGCTCTTGGCATCGAATACACACTATTTCCTCCAAAGAAGAATGGAGGCCATCACTGAAGATCAAATATGACTACTTACTAATTAGTAAGCTGAAACATAGATAAGCCTGCTCACTCTGTACTTACATGCATATTAAAGTCTATCACAGGCAAAAACATGTTTCTTTGATTTTATTATACTTTTGTGGAAGGATCAAAACACATAGCCAGAGCAATTTACCTGACTTCAGTCTGGGGGGGAAAAAAAAAACAAAACAAGACAGACATAGGCTCTTGGTTTTACTGTACCATCCTTAAAAGAACAGGGGAACCTGTCAGCCCAGCTTTTTCAAGCTCTGCCAACATTCTATTAAATGAAAGTGTGAAGTGTGTTGCTTTTAAGAGAAATTGTATTAATTACACATTTGATAATTATTATTTGCTAGTAAGTGGTAATGAATGACTTGTCATTCTTAAAAGTATGGTTTGTTACTATTCACTCTTGCATCTCTAAATAAAAAGAACTATTACCTTACAGCTTTAAAAAGTATCCAAAACTGGTCCAAAGTGTATGAAAACAGCAAAGTTTATAATCATATTGAAGATTTAATTATTTTGGTGCATAGCGTCTGCCAAATTAATCTGCTGCATAATATCCACAAATTAAAAAGTACATTGCTGCCACATTTACTAGCAAAGTAGAATGTTTCACTCAGCAATAACTACCTAATCCTAATATGACTTCCAATATACTTGAATGTAACATGAAAAGAGAAAGAACAATCGTTTTTTTCTTTGTCCTAGTGTACTGAGTTGTAAATTTGTAGTCGTACAATTTATTTATTTTTTGCCCATAGTCTCTTCTAATAATTTGTTTCAGATTTTCTAATTTTTCCTTAAATTATCTAACAGCTTCTGGATTGAGGACTATAGTAGAAAAGGGCCTGTTGGCAGTGTACATCCTCTGCAGTGCTAGTGATTAGAATTGATCTAATACCCTATTGTAAATTTTATATACCATTAGCGACATAAGCTAAGGAGGGTATGCTGTCTCATTTTTCAGTGCAAGCAACAGGATATCTGTGACACTAAACAGAAAAACAAAATTAGACAATTGAGAAACTGTAAATGCCACTAGGCAATTACATAAGTGTACTTCCACAGTGAAGAAACTGGAAAGTTTAAATATTAATCAGGTCACAAATTGCAGGTTTACAAAAAACTTGAAGGTCCTACCAAAATACGTCTAAAATAATATACATATATATTCATATACAACCTTTTGGAGTGAGATTATAACAGCTTTATTTTCAGAGCCAGTAACAATCCGTTGTGGGAGTGTAGCTGTACTGTTCCATGGAGTTTGTCATCTCCGTATGGCATTGCTCAAGGCACTGTTCACAGGGCAAGCATTTTTCTCCTAAACTTTTCTTGCCTAATTCTTTCTCAAGCATCCCTATCCAGTTGCATCATTCCCTGAAAAGCAAAATCAAGAGCCTGCTGCAGAAGGTCTGTTGCACAAAACATTTCTGTGCTGTCCCTTGGGCCCCTCCGCCCAGAATGCACATATTCAAAGGCTGGCATTCACTGCCTGTTTTCTATCTGGGTCCAAGAGTAAACCTCTTGGATAACTGAATTTTAGATGGTTGTTCAGAAAAACAACACAGCTAGCATTACATGCAGGATTGGTGAATCCTGCAGTTGAGATACTTGCTTCTTACTTTAGCTGCTCTTTAATTTTAATTTAGTGTGTGGTACTTGTGTGCCAGCAGGCTGCTCCTTCCTCCCTCTCCACCCCTCAGCTCCAACTCTGTTGCAGCTGTCCCAGAAGCATAAGCCTTAAAAAAACCCCAACCAAACCAAAACACCAAAAACTTTTAAGCAGTAGTTCCTATCCCATTCAGTTTCCTGTTGGAAGTTTGTTTCCTTGTTCTTCTGTATGTACACATTGTGGTTTAACTCCAGCCAGCAACAAAGTACCACGCAGCTGCCCACTTTGCCTGCTCCTGCCCCAGTGGGGAGGAGGCTCAGGAACAAGGTGAAACTTGTGGGTTGAGATAAGAACAGTTTAATAATAAAATAGATACAAATAAAATAAAATAGTAACAACAACAATCGTAATGAAGAGAAAGAGAGGAATAAAACCCAGAGGGAAAGAACCCCAAGTGATGCACAAGACAGTTGCTCACCCCCAGCGATCAGCCCCTCCCAGCCAACTCCCCCCTAACCCTGTTTATATACCCAGCACGATGTTCTGTGGCATGGAACAGCCCTTCGGCTAGTTCGGGTCAGCTGTCCTGGCCTTACTCTGTCCTGCCTTCACTCCATCCCGGCTTCTTGTGCATCTCCTCACTGGCCCAGCATGGGAAGCTGAAGAGTCCTTGACTTAGAGTAAGCACTACTTGGCAACAACTAAAACAGTGTGTTATCAACATTAATCTCGTACTAAACCCAAAACACAGCACTGCAGCAGCTACTAAGAAAATTAACACTAGCTGAAGGGATATTCATACATTATTTTCTTTTCAAGGACTAGCAGATGAACACAGATTTAAAAGTTACTGTATTCATATTTTAAGCATACATAACCTTGGTATGTTGCTTATTTAGACCAATGCAAAATACATACAAAGGTAGTTTGGCTGCTGCATTCCTCAATGACTTTTAAAAACAGATCACTTTGTTTACCAAGACTTTATTGTATATGGAGAACATTAAGACAATCAAAATGTTGTGTCTTCTACTTTCAGCCAGTTTCCAGAAGTTACATGCAAGCAAGTAATCTCAATTAAATTTAATTTCCACACTGGCTCTACTTTAAAGATTTAAAAATCAAATTAATGCATAAGTGCTGCCCTGTATAGGGATGATCATAAGCATCAGCCCTACCAACATTCTACATAAGCAAATATACTGGGCATATTCACTGTTACACTGGACTAGTTTAGGCAAAATTCATTAATTTATGAATTAAGGTAGTATCATTCAATAGCTAAATAGCCAGATGGCAGCCACTGCCCTAAACAACTGCCTTAATTTATGATAAACATATTTTGCCAATATTGTGGAATATAAAAATGTCTCATCATATATACAATACTAAAAAGATTTTTATTTCACAGGTAGTGTAATACTAATCCTGCCTGGGGGTGGAGTATTTCCTGTGTATTAAAATAAAGTACCAAATCTGACTTCACCATAACCATAGCAATGGCTGTCCCTATGTTAAAACACCCTTTCTACCAGCACAGCTATTTTACAGTGCAAACAACAGGGTCACAAACAGCAGCGGCACTGGCAGGTGAGGAACACACGTGACTGTAACACCACAGTGCTCTGTGTATCTTAAGCTCTGAAAAACAGAACTGATGATGCTCCATTTTCTGAAATCCAGGTGGAAATCCCATCTCCACCAGCAGTCAAAGATCTGCTCACCTGGAAAGATACTTGTGATTTATCTGTTGGTTTTGCCAATACTGAAACAAAAATGTGACTCAACATCACTTTGATGATACTGTTAAGCAGGTATTGTTTATTAGCAGCGCTGGGGTCGCACTGGGGATTTTCCACTCTAAGTGCTCCCACAATCTGGCAAACTTCTAAAGACTATATACCATAAGGATATACATATTCACAAGATTTCTGAGAACTCATTTACATATATATGAGATTTCCTGAGATCATTAACATATGCAAATGTATGGTCCGCATGCGCAGTCACAGTTGTATTCCCTGGTGGTATTTGGGCAGTAGTCAGGGTCTTCAGATGAAGACTTGTAGTATTCTTCACTGCGCCCACCGATTGACCTTTACTTCGGTGCAAACTCCGTTCTGGGATCAGTACACCGTATCTTTCCAGGCTATTGTGATACTATTCTCTTGTAAGTTTCTTATCTTTAAGGTCCCACGTATCCATAATGGAATAGCTGTTCTCATGATGTGAGGCAGTTCCAGTTTAAATAGCAGATTATAACTGTGAGTTTGTGTTTTTAGCTTGCCTTGAAATCTCTCCTGAAAACCTTCTGACAAAAAGCCTCTTTTTTGAGCTCTCAAACTAGGAGCTTCTATCCTGCAATTAGGTCTTTGCCAGATCAGCGTTTATTAGATAGGCTTTTTACATCAATGCATTTTTTACATGCAGCTAACTGAAGTTAAGAATGTTTGCTTCAAGGGGTTTTACAAGGAGCGTGCATAGGACCCCTGTTTGTCTTCCAATTGAGTTTCTTGATTTCATCATGGGTATCAAAACACTCAGGGACTGATTCAAACTGTTTTACATGTATGACAGGGCACTAATTTCACAGATGCTCTGTATGTTCTCTACTCCCAGCTGCAGGCCAATAGGAATCTGGAAATCTGAAGTCAAATAATCATTTTACCATTGTTCCACTGGAGGAGAAAAACTCTCAAAAATGGTCTCTTCCCTTAGTGACTTAGCCATTTAAAAAATAATAATAATAAAAGCAACACCAAGATGTAACTAATTAAACTCGTGACACCATTTATATATACAGATAGAATGCACTCACACAGACCATACCAAGTCTGATTTTGAAACATACAGCATAAATACAAGTTCATAGTATTTTAGGAGGCATAAATCCTTAAAAGATTTTTTTTGTTTTACATAACTCTACAAAATTAAATAGATCAAACCTGTTATGAAAACAAATGAAAAGAAGTATGTCCAAGCTGGAGATTTATACCCAAAGCCTGCTAAATTGAAATATATAGGACCAGCTCTTTTCAGTCGTATCTGATCTTAAGTGTTATGCCCTATGTGCTATATTTACACTGATTTACAGTTCCAGTTTACATGACAACGTATCAATGAAGACAAAGTAGTATTTTAACTTCAAAAAGGGGGGGGGGGGGGAATGAAAAAAACTTGCATACAACTCATTAATGCAACCATACAAATGTGAAAACTCTTTAATAAGAATATAAAAATTAGATAAATTACGGAAAAGTGGAGTAAGTAAACAAAAGAGTATTTTGGAAGCTTAAGTAATGACAGTGTTAAATTGGTAGATCATTCATAGAATCATTTTCGAAAAAAAAAAACCCCATTCTTTCATAAGCCTGCAGCCATACCATCTCCTTAAAATCTCTATTAGCCTGTACAAGTCTTTAGGTGTTTGTACAGAACAGATCCATGGTCCAAGTGTGCATATTAATTCACAACAGGCAGCTGGTTTCCTTTTGAATCAGCACCGATCCAATGCTATGTCTTAATAGCAGCGACACCGCGATACCCTTGAATGACTGATTTTAAAGTGAGAGCCTGATCATACAATTTCAGTAAGAACCCTGGTATTTTTTCAGAACAGCGCAGTTGCTTGGTACTTCACAAAATTGTAGTCTGGGTGATGACTTTCTGCCTCCATGTTCCCTGCAGTTCCAAAGCAAGTGTGACTCTGCACAACAGCGTGCTATCCTAGAGTACTGTGCTTCCACTCCTGTATTTTTAGCAGCATAAAAACTGACTGTATTGTAAATGCTTTGAAATCCATTGAGCTGGGAGTTAAATATAATGTGTCTTAATTTCACCACACATGGAGGTGGCTTTTGTCTATTTCAGCAGATAAAACATCCCAGTATTTTAGATTTTAGGCCTTCAAGAAAGCAGGTCCATCCACCATAACCAGCACCTCAGAACAAGTCATTCATGAAAGTTGCTGGGATTATAGCAAGGGAATGACAACACCCAGTTTACAGGGACAAGGCATTACTTAAAATTTATCGAAGATTATACAATAACGGGAAGCATGCAAGTTTCACACACCTGTACAACATTATCCTCACTATGAACAAACCCAGCGATAGAGCAAGACGCGAACCAAGGGCTTACTTCTGTTCAAGCTCCCACCAAAACACAGGCCCGCACCAACCCCGAGCCTGTAACTGCTCACTGATCAACGGTCTGTTAACACTGAACGGCTACCGAGGACAACACAAAGTTCCTTCGTCTGCCCTCATACCAGCAGCCAGTAAAAATGCAGAGTCCCGTAAACATCTACACACGCACTGAACTGAAGCCCACCCTGCTATCGGCCCCTTCTCCTCACGGCGCTGCCAGGACCCCGGCGAGTCGGAAGCCATTTCATACGCAACCGACAGCCAGAGGCAGCAGCGGGAAGCGGCGCGCGGGAGGAGACGTCCCTTCCGCCACAGCCCCACCGCCATCTTATGAGGCAGGGACCGGGGCAGCCTTGCTCGCGCCGCTTGCGAGTTTCACCTCCGGAAATAGACTGTAAAACAACACGCAAAGCATAATGCTTCCCTCGCCTCACCCCAAACACCTAACGGCCGGACTCACGATAAAATCGTGAGGGTTAGCGAACGTGGCTCGGCAGATGCAGCGATGGTAAGGCGGCCAGTTCCCTCGTCCTTCAGCGAGGGAAGACGTCTGCCTTGAACAGCGCTGCTGCCGACACGTAGAGGCGGCTCAGGTTGCTCTGATAGCTGTAAGAGCTACGAGCGCAAAGCGCTCCGCGCGTCTCACAAACGGAAAGAGAAGAAGAAGCGATACTCGAAACCACGCCCGGAGCCTGTTGCCAGGCCGGTACCACCCCCTTTCCGCCCCGCTCCCAGCGCCGGACGTGGCCCTGCTGCTGTAGATGAGACGTTCACGGTGCGTTACACTTTTTCTTCTTCCTTTCCCCTCACGCCTCTCTTCCCAGCCTGCGCCTTCAGTATAGGTGCCCCAACACTCCGTGCGCCGGGACCGAGTCGTCTTCCCTGTCTAGGCCCGGTCCTCGCCGGGGGCGGAGAGCCGGCGCGTCCGGCGCTGCTGGCGCCTGAGCTTGACCTTCCTCGTGAGGAGGAACGGAACCCGACGCAGCCCGTCCGCCCGAAACTATTTTATCTTGCAGCGCGGAGGTTCCTCGTGCTTCGTTTTCCGAGTGTGATTTAAAATGGCGTGGTTAATTGTATGGAAATCTACATAAATTCCCTACGGTAAAACCAGTTGTAGTTTGGTTTATTGTATTAGGAGGACTGGGGTGTGAAATTCGTGCGTCTCTAAAAAATTAGCGTGGTCGCTACTAGTTTACACCGAGAACGAACTATTTAAGCCTAATACGGTAATGAGGAATGTGTAAGTTATTGAGGGATTTCCCTGTTTTCCCTAAGTATTTCGTACCAAATCCTCTTTCTTTTATAGGGAAGCGTGAAAATTCTGGAGCATGCTCCAAGTAATTCAGCACTTTGGAAAATGCCAGATGATACAGACTCAAAATGCAGTTACCTCTGGTTTCACCACCTCTACCTCTTCAAGCAAAGCAGAGCAGAGGAAGCACAAAAGGCAGCTAGTGCCTCCTGTAGCAAAGTAACCTACCTAACTCTCTCCCTTTAGCGCAGGGGCTTCCACGTGAGCTGATCTTGTGAAACAAATATCATATTCCAAATCAGATTACACCCACTGATGTTATATCCTGGTTTTGCTGCTGCAGAGATTGTTGTGAAACGTTAAAGAAACAAATTCTGTCAGGAATGACAGACACTAATTGTAGACCATGTCTGGAGCGTGAAATGTTTCCTTGCTTCTATTGAAATATCTTCCCTCTTAATGTGAGTCCTCATATGTTGACTTAACATTTTTAATACGGGACACTTCTCTTTTACCTTGTTAATCACATTGGTATTTGTATATTGTGCAACGTTTGTGTTGCAATCATGGGAACAAGGTTTCATGCATGGTATTAAACAATGGAGAGTAAAATCACTTGAGCCTTGTAGGCGCATACCAGTTTCCACCTGTTAACTGCCATCAAGGAGTTAACTGGAGCCTTGTGCGTCATTGTGTGTGGATTTTTAGTATGTTGTTATTTCTTGCTCCTTGGGGAAGGAAAAGGGGGGGATCTATCCCTGATTTTGGTTGTGTTCTGTATGGACTGGGGGTGGTGTGAAATAGTTAAAAAATAGGAGTATAATCCATTTTACTAGCTTCGCAGAAGCTAATGAACATACAGATGTTTTTCTACCTGTTTGAGTGTAGAATGGAGATGATATGTGGTCTGGAATAAATATGCTTGCTGATATTCTCAGGTGTTTACCTTAAAAAAAAATATTCTTTTTGTGAACCTTGCTTACAGTGTAATTACCTGGGGTTGAAAGTCAGGGCAGACTTAGACAAAAATGCCTGTGATAGAGGTGGTTTTCCTGTGCAGTATGTGACAAATTTCACCAGCTTTAAAATCTTAGTTTGTTCAGTATAATCTGAAAGTTAAATAAACCCAGAAACTTGTATTTAAATGCACTCACTTTGGTACTATCTGCTTGACATGTGTTTTCTTTCCAGTGTATTTTGGGGACAGGAGGACAGATGAGTCACCCTAGAATTGGTGATTTTCTTACCAGAGACCCTAAAACTGTTTCCCAGAAGAGCCCTTCCTCTGTGAAAATTTGGGGTGATAGTGAGCTAAAATAGCCAGACTTTCAGAAAATTCTCCCCTCACCAGTCACTTTCCCCCAGCATGCCAGGGGTTTTTCTTGTTCTTTGAATGTGGGAGGAAAAGAGATATCATTGTTTGTGTGTGGGCCTGCCCCTTTCTCTTGCTCTGCATTGAATGTTACTGAGGTGATCTTGCAGTATCCTTTCACCTGTCAGTGGTGGTTATCGTGTTAGACTTCACCTACTTGGAATAATTCTGGGTTTCTTCTAAATCGGGATTGTAAATGAGAATGTGTAGCACTTTAGGTTTCTTTTTTTCAACCATCTTCATGCTCCTTAAGCTTTGCATTGAAATCTTTACTCAATGCATGAAACACTGAACTGAAGAGGAAAATCTTGAGTGTTTTCTTGCAGCAATACTGGCAAATTGCACATGCATGTGAACGCACAAACTATTGGGGCAGTTTCATCTCTGATGACTGTGAACCTTTTTCTTTCCTCTGAAGAAGATAATCTGTGTTTCTTTCCTTCCTTGTAAAGAAATCATATTCAGTAACTTTTCCTTGCAGGGCCCAGGTAACCTAAAATGAAAGCCAGGCTGCTGAGTTTTACCTTGTCACAGGTTTTCTCTTTTTTTTTTTTTTTTAATTGTTGCAGCTATGATAACTGTATGATGTTTGCAAAACTGGTCATATGAGGTGAAAGGGTGAAGTATGATGCCATTCACCTTTCATAGTGAAGTGGATCTGGCTCAGATGTATGCAGATGGGAATGTATCGGGCTTGCGCTAGCAGCGTGACATTTCCTGCTATCAAAATACAGTGACATAGTTTTTGGATGCAAAGTTATAAACTGTTTTAGTTTATACTGAATACTTACTTCATGTTGCTCTTACTCATTCACTCTGGGGGAATGAATGTTACTGACATCACTATATGTGCACAGTTGTTTTTCCTTTAATTTGGACCATCATTCCTGGTTCAGTAGACCAGTGGAAGTGGAATCATACAGAAGAATGCATAGATCCTAGGTCATTTTTCCTTCCCCCCCCGCCCCCAAATTAGGAAGTAGCCCCCAGTAGTAATTTGTGATGTTGTTATTTGTCCAACAGAAAACAAGCTGATGTAATCAGCTTTGCCTATGGACCATCATCGGAAAATGCTGGATGGAACCAGTGTGTACTGGATCTGGATCAGTGATTTAGCAATGGTCAGATGCCAGTCTTCCAATGTTCTTGTGGACAGACTTGCATACAGGTAAGGGAGTTTCAGCACTGGAAGTATTGATCAGCATTTTTTTATAATGAATGTGTGTTTTATGTTATATAAGGAAGTTCGCAAAATAAATAATTTGTATGTGTTTTTTAAAGGCAGATTATTTTTAAGATAACATATAAATAGTAATTTTGCGTGTCTCAAATGTTACCTCTGTAGGAGATTCCTCCCTATCACACACGCATAGCTTTTTTTTTTTTAAACTAGTTTTAAAAGATAACATAAAAATCAACTAAAGTAGTTTAAAAAAAAAAAAAGTTTATCTGAAATTTCTGAAAATGGCCAAAAGCTGTTAAATTCCCATCTCCCTTTAGAGTGAGTCATAAATATGACTTCCTCAAGCTCTTTTGAAAGTCCCATTGGTGTGTACCTGGGAAGTGTTGTCATACGAGACAGCGTTTTGTGCCTCCTTCTTGACTGCATTATTCAGGAAAAGTTTTTGTCTTTCTGCAGAATTCTTCCTAATGTTTGATGCTAGATTGCAAATAAGAAGTTTGCAATAAATATGCTTTTCCTCTTGATAGAAAACAGTAGAAAATGCATTCCAGTTCATGAAGTGTTCCTCTGCTTATTAGAGGCCTGAACATTTTCCCACCCTGCCCCTTCCACCCAAGCTGTACAAGTGGTAGTATTACAAGTCCATGTGTGAACTAGAACAGGTTCAAAAGAACAAGTATTTTGCCTACCCAGTTTGTTTTTGTTGGAAACAAAACTTGTCAGCTTGCTGTATTAAAAATACTGTGGTCCCAGCTCTTTGAAAGAAGCAGCTTCTACTGATGTTTCATTTCTGTTTGTGAGTTTCTTTGCTATTGGTACTATTTACATTAGGGTTAAATGCTGTTGTATTTAGAGCAAACAGTGCATTTAATTCTCTGAAGTTCCTAAATGGTGTGATGTGATAAGAGAAAAAAACGTGTTTGTGCCTGACCCTTTTGGGTTCTGAAGAACAGAACTGTATCAGAGAGGACTGGCTTTGCTTTTTTCTGGTTGTGTGCTGTAGCAGGAGTATTATAATTGTGTGTTTTCTTTAGGTATTTAGCATAGTCTGTTTAAAACTGTTGAGTGCTCTGTGCTTCTGAAAATGAGCCAAAGTGGCCTCAGTGCCATTTTGAGGATTCTGTGGCATATACATTAGGTATCATTTACACTGTGGTATGGAAGTGCAGGAGTACTTGAGTAATGCTTGCATCTTCTAATGTGGTGGCTTTATGATACTCTACAGCTTGCCCTTCCTTACCTCCCCCTTCTATTTTTCTTCTGAAGGTGGGACATTGAGGTCATAGCAGCTACTTGTGTTCTAACGCCCTAGTGATTCAGATACTATCAGCAAGATTAACAGTGCTTGTTTTTTTGTTGTTTTTTTTTTTAAGACTGATGACTTGCCATTGTGAGGAGAAAGCCACTGCAGTCTTTGACACCATAGAAAATAGGGCTCACTGGGATAGATGTAGATAAAGGAGACTTTGCCTTAGGAATTTAAATTTGATAGCTCTGTTTTAGTCGGCGTTGGAACCCAATCCATGGATTTAATCAAATCCAACTTTTACTCCCTTTCTGAGGAAAGGCAGGTGGATGTATAGAGTTATTTTAAATTTAAACAGCATTGGAATGGGGGGGCGGATGGAGAAGCTTGTAGATGAGTTTATCTTCTCTCCTTAATGCATGGACACTGTGTGACATTGTTGATTGTAACTTCAGGAATGTGTAACAAAGGCAGAAAATGCTTTAAACAATGTTATCCAGATGCTAGAATCTTTCAGTGTATGAGGCTTTGAAGTCAAATTGGCGTTTGCTTTTCAGAATGGTTTAAACATAGCTATGCAGTATAGTGACTGCATTCCTTGTAAAAGGGCTGAGAGGCTAAGATTTGTCTTGAGGCTGCTCATTTCACCTTTCTCCATGTAGGTAATTGGGATCAGAGAAGGTTAGATTGAATTTCGATATTGGTGGCAGTGGAAATTGAGCATAGCACCCTACTTATTTTGTTAATCAAAAGGGTAGGGTTTTTCCTAGGTTTGAATTTTTATTTCAGTTTTCAGTATGGTGAAACATGAATGTCACATGAAAAAAGGGCAGTCTTTGGCTTATCTGTACCTTCAGAGTTAAACAGTTTGCATACTTAAGGCTGGAAATTTTTGTTTGTGTGGTTCTTCAGTGTTTTTGCGCATGGAGAGTGTGTGTTGGGAATCTTTAAAACTCCAATAACTCATTCAGATTGGAATCACTTTAAATTATGTTAGTAAGTAAGAAAATCCACACATTCCTGAATTTATAGATAATTAACATTTTAAAATATTACATATTGTGAATATTTATTTTGACTGCATTTAAGGCAAAGTGCCTGCCTGATAGCACTGGTTTTATAGGGTGTGTGTGTGAGTTAATTGTTTTGTCTACAATGTGCTACGCTGCTACTTAACCCCCAAAACTCTTCCTGAAAAATACCTTGAGACTTCTAGGGGAGAAAAGGTGGTGGTGAGCAGAGGGGTGGAGGGCTGCTGGGAAGAGGTATGATCTTTAGACTGAAATTGCTGTGGAATTTAACTCTTACTTCCAGAAGCACTTGAAATATTACTCATCAGCAAGCTGATGACTTTTGTTTCACTTCCCACGGAATTTACAGACTTGTGTTAAGGTAATTTTACTTTAAAAAGAACTTCATTTTTTTCATATCAGTATGACCTACCAAGTACTTTTTGTTCTATAATGAACAGCTGGGAGAACCCCATGAGAACAGCAGGTATGTGTAGACTACATTAGTGTTTTAGTTGTGAGTGAGGTATATCAGATAGGAGAGTTAACTGTGAACTTGTGCAGCAGATCACTGATTTAGTACCTTTTAATTCTTTCCCACAGAACTGCTTATATAAAAATGCATCTAGTTAAGAATGAACGCCAGAAAAGTGCTGTGATAGACACGGGCTTCATGTTGTGTTGGCTTTCTGTTTAAAAAACAGTAGGCTGGCAATTTTTAAGGCACAGCAACAAAGTGATGACCAGGTGCCAAGTGCCAGCTGCCCTTATTTACCAGATTGAACAAGAATTGGATAAAGAAGAAGAAGAGATGATGGTTTTCCTATGCCGAGACCTTGCTCCTGATTTGGCCACTGGCAACCTTAGAGAGGTCTTGGTGGCTTTGAATGAGAGGGAGAAGTTGTCTTTCCTTGGCTTGTCTGAACTGTTGTACAGAGTTAAGAGGTTTGACTTGCTGAGGAGGATTTTGAAGACTGAGAAAGGAACAGTGGAAGCTAACCTTGCGAGGAGTCTCAGATTTGTCCCTGATTACAGGTAATATGTCTATTTCAGATTTCATGGCTACTCTGTTTTGTTCAAAATGGGTGCGGGTTGGTTTTGGTTTTTTTGGGAGGGGTTTTGTTGCTTTCTTAAATGGGCCTTGAAGGTAAAAGGAAAGCAGAAAATGGCATTGTCTTGAGTTACAGTGAGAAGAATATGTCTAGTTTAGTCCCTAAAATAAGACTTAGCTTCTTCCGTGTCATGGCATTAGAAGCATCTGTCTTTAAGGAGTTTGTGTATGTTAATCCTTAAAACCAGTGATGTTTGTACAGTTCTAGATTAGCAGATAGAAATGACATTTTAGAGGAACATTAGTTAGAGATACTTTCTTTCCTAGTTTGCTTTGGGCACGTAGCCTTGTGGTATAGCTTTTCTCAGAGGACCTGCCCCTTACTACTTTTCCCTTTGTAGTTTTAAGAGGCTTAAATTAAGAAGCTCCAGTTATTTTCTTTGAGAGTCTTCAGAAAGAAATATATTTACTGATATGAAAGATTTCCCAGTGTTAACTTCTCACTGAAATAAAACCCCTGTAACAACTAGGTAAAAAAGTTAGATGGATTTTCTGTCTCATTCTCTCACTTCATCTCTATAGAAATATTAAGGAGACTTCTGTTTTCCTAGCAGTGGTTATTACATGGCCAGTCTGAGTAACACAGGTGCTGATTAGGAAGAAGTAGGTATTTTGTAATTGGATCTTGGAGCAGGGTAGGTGTTTTTCCTGTTGTTTATTTGGGGATGGTACATTAAGACTGGAACATGGGAGATGGGTTGTTGGGCAAGAGTGGGATTTTGCTGAAAGCCAATCCTTCAGAAACATCTCAGTTTTATTTCAGGGTACTAATGGTAGAGATTAATGAGAATCTGGAAAAAGAAGAAGTGGGTTCTCTTGTTTTTCTACTCAGAGATTATGCACCTCGTATGAAAATGGCAAAAGATAAGGTATGTTTGTCTGCTGGTCTTCTCTGGAGCAATAAGAGATTAAAGTAAAAAGGGAAGTAGCTAGACAGCAAAAGAGGGGAGACAGTACTGCAAGGGGTAGTGAGGCAGGAGTAGACAGAAGTCAGAGAGAAGGAGTAGTGGCTTCTATTTCAACTTTTGTTTTCTAATTCAAGGAAAGAAGGATGAGAAACAGTGAGAGGGAACTGTGAAGACTTGCTGTAGTGAATGGTATTGGCATGAACCTCACAAGCAGAAGCAATTAAAAAAATATATCTTCAGTATTACTGATCTGAAAGTTCATATATGAAGGATCTCAAACCAATAATCATACGAAATATTGCTTTATGACCTCCCCACATTATTTTCTGGATTGCTTTGTTACTGATGGAGAAGAAATTACTGATATGACAGCTTGGTTTTCTGTTGCTATTCTAGAGTTTTCTAGCTCTTGTGATTGACCTGGAGAAACTAAATTTGGTGACTCCTAATCAACTGGATTTGATAGAAAATTGTTTTCAGAATATTCACAGGATAGACCTGATCAGGAAGATTCAGAAGTACAAACATGAAGGTAAGATGCTATTTTTGCACCAGTTACTCTTTATAGCAAGGATCAGATATGCTTTTACTGAAGATAAAATTGAGTTACAAGTTTGAGAATTTGCATGCTTTACAGATTTAGGTTTTTAAACTGTTGATACATCATGGTGTATTTCTCTGTGTGTTTCTGTTAAATTTTCAGCTTTAATGCCCTCCGTTCATACTCAGCCAGTATATGTAAATGCACTTCAGGCATCTCTCCCTAATCTCACTCTGATTGATCCTCCTTATAGTTCAGGGGTAAGTATACAATAAATCAGACAGATCCTTTATTTCTAAATATCACCAGACATTGAAAGGGGATTCATCTTTGCAGAGCTTAAGGAATGAGAGATCGCTAATAAGTAAAATACTACTTGGTTTATTTCTCTTATTCTTGTTACTTGCTAGGTTTAGGGTCTGGTTTAAATCTTCTGACTTAGAGAAATCCCCTTTAAAGAACATACAAATTCTGTATCTCCAAAGTACTTTCTGCTACTCTGGGAAGTGAACAGACTTGCTTTGACTGTTCTTTGGAAAACATCTTTGTTGTTTGTAGTTCTGGACTTTGCAGCAAAAGTAGCTTTCTAACTTTGGCAGCTGAAGGTTATGGCTTTTTAAGGAGAGCTTTTCAGTTGTGGGGTTTTCTTGTGCGGTTTGTTTTAATCTCATTTTAACAAAGATATTTCAGTATGTGAAAGGTCCGTCAAATCCTACTGCATGCAGTATTCTCTATATTTGGGTTAGGTCTGATATTGTAATAGTATGAACTTACTTAAAGTTTTTAGCCTTGCTAAATGAATTTGATTATTTCTGTCACGTGTTCGGTAAATATGTGTGTATAAAGCTTCCATACAAGACACTGGTGATGTGGCTTTGTTAGTTAAAACAAATTGCAAGAGCTTTGTTTTCCGGACTACTGATAGGAAAGAGTTTGCATCAAGTTTCCATATTATGTTAATATTGTTAAAAATTCCTTTTTAATTCAGTGAAAGTTCCTTCCTGCTACTCTATAGGAAATAAAATTTACATCTTCAGAGGTTTTTTGTTTTACTCCATTAGGGAATAAGCTGTTCTTTGCTGTTCGTGGCAAGCTGGTAATTTTTTTCTGAGGAGGAATAGTTTTGAGTTTTCTGTGTTTGTGGTTTTGGCAGGATTCTTGTTTTACTTGTTATTTTCTAATTTAATTAGCTGATAGATGTACATCTAAAATATGTAATCCTTTTTATAGAGGAAGAAAAATACTGTTGTGTTGTATTTTGGAACACATGATTATTAATTCTGGAAGGAGAGAGGGGAAAATAGACCTTTTTCTTCATTTTAGATCCAGAATGTGAACAAAGAAAACTCACAAAATGGACAAAGTCTTACTCTGGGTAAGAGCATTTTCTCTGAGTGTTGATAATCTAAAAGAGCCAAATGATGAATTTCATTATATCAAAAGGACTGTTGTTTGATAGTTGTGTTTGTCTAATCCAGCTGTTAGCACCAGGAGCAGAGAGTATTTGGTACTTCTGAAAACTGAGCATTGGCGTATTGTTTGCTGTTGTATTTGCTTTGCTTGTGCTGCCAGATCTTAAAGCTTTATTGAAATTTTTGGGGGCTTCCACTGTCACAACTTATAAACAGAATAAATAGTTTATTAATAAAATCATGGAAATGGTTGACTAGCTGGCTCTGGAGGCCCATGTAGTGCAGCTGTGCCCATTAAGTCTTGCAAGGGAAGTTCCTTTGTCAGTTCAGTGGTGAACTTGCCACCAGGTCAATGAGGAAGTTGTCCAGTGAGTACCAGGTTATTACCATGTGTGTTGTGTTCTTTCTAGAAACCCAAAATAACTCTCACATGTGGTGATTTTTAAAAGAGTAGATGGCTGAATTCTGTCAGCGTAGGAGAGATTGTTTGTTTATTCTAGTCACAATCAATGTAGAATGCAATCCAAATATCATTTTAGAGGTGAAAATTTGGGGGGGGGGGGGGTTTGGACTTCAATAGGATACATAGACACTAAGATGTCCAGGTGAGTAAGAACTTGGTTGAACTGGAGCGGTTCCTCTTTAACTGATCTGGCATCAGAGAAATGTCACTGGTTCCTACATTCAAGATTACTTCTGTGTGTTTTTACTGCAGCAGAACCAGTCCACATGTCCGTTCAGGAATCAGGATCAGTGTCCCATAAGGTATGTGCTTGTGCTTATGTATGCGTGTAAATATAAAAAAACCTTCTGCAGGTATTTACCTTAGTTATCTTTGTGTTTCATTTTGAGATTTCCTGTAGTTGCATGCAAACAGAACAGTGTGTATGTCCATATCTTCCTCAGCCATAAACAGGTTCTATGAATTACTTTTGAAGAACATATTTTTAATATAAAATATCTGCTGTAACTCGGAAGCAGCAGTGTGCAAAATGCACATGCATGTGGTGTACACGGCGAACTTGTGTATTTATTGGTGGAGGCTAAGTCAAAACCTGTTGGAAGTCAGACCTCTTGTCATTGGCATTAGAAATTGTGGGGTTTCTTTGCATGCAGTAAATTTTGTCCTTTATTCTCTTCCTGTCCCTGACTCTTCAGGTAGAAGACAGACATGCTTTGGGTATTAATAATAAGAATGGACACAAGCTCCCCTATAGGCCAGGAACCAGGGAGTTACCTATAGCCGATTAATTGTAATCTTTTTGAAGGGGAGAGGAATTGTGATAAAGTCATTACAGATTATTTAGGAACAAGGAGGTTGTTCCATTAAACAAAAGAATTAAATGTTCTGATGGGCAGTGCTTGCTTGCTCACCTGAAGAACACACTTCTCTACATTTATTGTGTTGGCAATATGAAGCTTGTAGCTCCCAACATCTCAGCTGCAGTTACACATAAAGAAATCAGTTTGGAAGTACTATAGAAGGATCATTGCTGTCATAGTCCAGGTCTTTAAAAAGCCCCTTCACCCCATAAAACTGCTTTCTTTGCTTTTGTTTTGAGGGGTTTTTTTACACATTTGAATATCTGTCCAGAGTTGAGGTTCAGTCTCAAACTTGCTTCTCATTTCTGGTACAGTCTTAGCCTTTGTTTAAAGGATCATTATGGTAGTAAGATTGCATAACAAGGATGCAAAAATTAAACCTGTACTAGAAATAGGGAGAAAAAAGTCATTAGTCCATGTATTCTGATTTTTTGGTTTTGTTTCTGTTGTGCAGATATGACATACTACATACCAGTAGACAGACTTCACCTAGCTACTCTACATTCTGTTGTTTTTTTCATAATTGAATAGGTCTGAGGTGGTTATATTTGAGAAAAGAATCAAGTCTGTAAGTTAAGAGAATGACATATTAACTCAGAATTTGTCCTTCATGTTCCTCAGGTGTTTGATGATCAGTACAGAATGCAAAGTCAACCTTTAGGAGTATGCCTGATAATAGACTGTATTGGCAATGACACGGGTAAGTCTCTGGAATTTCAAGTTCCTTATCTTGTTAATCTCTGATAACTGGAACAATTTAGTATAAAGAATATGATGTACATTTACCAGACAGACTAGGGTAGTGTTGGTCCCAGTCAGTTGGTCTATCAGTTCTAGTCAGTCTTATAAAGCCAGCTGTCCTAACTATTGCAAACAATTTTGGTTTGTTCTTTGGTGCAGAATCTTTGAATGAACAAACTTGGAAGGGGGTGGCCTGAATTTTGGGCAGGAGAAAAAGGAGACCAACAGAATAGTTAATCTACAGTCATACAGCAGATTATTGGCAGAGGTGGTAAAGACAGTGTTTCCTAACAGCTAATAAAAGCAAAACTGTTGTGGATTTGAAATGAAATCATATCGGACACCATAGATTTTGAACAGCTGAATGCACATGGTCCTTTATCAATAATGTGTGTAGGCCTCTGTCACGTCTGACACAGTCTAACTAAATCATCACCATAGCTTTATAGGGAAAGGTATTCTCTTTGTTTCCTCTTGGTTTAGTTAAAAAAACCCACGACTCAACAACCAGCAACAAAAAGCAAAAAAAACCCAGTTTGCACATAGAATTCAAGGTAGTCGGTGCCATGGTTAAAATGTGGGGGTTTCCTGATTGCCTTTGTAGAATACAGAAAAACCCACGCCACTCTAATCATTGTAATAGGAGGCTAAAAACAAAAATGTTTGGGTTTTTTTTTTTAATTTAAAAAAATTTAAAAAATAGTACTGCAGACAGTTCTGTAATAGGCTAGTAGGTGTAAGGGAAGAAGAGGGTTTGTGGGCATATCTTTTCTCATAACTAATGGTCCAACAGATGGACCAACTTAGAATTACAGATGTAGTTGTTGAAGAGCAATGGATGTAGAGCACAGACCATAAAATTTTTGTCTTTGCTTGACAGTAGTATTTTAAGTAAATGATATAAAACAAGACACTTAGTTTACCATTAGGGTAACAGAAACTAGAACTGATTCACAATCCTGCTGTGCATGGAGAAGAGCGACTAGGAAGGCACTTAACTCCGTTACATGCAACAGGGAGGCATCCTTGGGATCTGATTTTGGTCTGTCCTGCCAAGGTTATTGATGACCTCTGGTCAAAAAAAACCCCAACCCAAAAAGCCAAAGATAAAACAAGGATGCAATTGCTGGATGTAGAAATCAATTTGTTCAATCTGAAGCACTTGTTCATTTCTGCTCTTACACCCCATACCCCACCACCACCACTCCCTGAAATACTGACTTTGCCCCAAGAGGAAGGTAAGACAGCCTGGCAAGAAGTGAAAGACTGGGGAGTTGGGGCAGCTCTTGGGATCAAACATCCTGCTCTGTTCTGTTGCCTGCTGCTTTACTTTCCTGTTCTTTTCTCTTTCATGGTAGCTTTAGAGAACAAATGACCCTTCTGGTGCAAGAAACTTACTATGCAGCCTTAATCTGGAAGGTAGCATGATCATCTGTTCTAGTACCAAAATAATTACTTGCTACTTGGAGTTCTGTTTCTTAAAAGCAAATGCAAAAAGGGTTGCTGGAGAAATTTCAGTGTGGACAGCTAAAGAAAGCATGAGGTGTGAAAATAGCCTTGTTTACTTAAAAAACCTCTTTAAATTTCCTTGCCTCTAATGGGATATGGCATGTGCTGACCTGATGTATCGAACAAGAGTGGTTTACTCTGTCAGGTCTGAGTTTTCTAAATTAAACAGTATAAAAGCAAGTAAGGCCCATACACTAGAGAAAATGGGAACTAAAGAAGGAACTGCTATGTCAGTTCATAGTCAGATACATAAATTTAGATCTTCCCTTTCTTAGAAGGCACAAATTTTTTGCACTGGCAATATACTTTGTCGTAATAATTGCTACTAAATACAAAGATGTGCGTATAATAAATAATCAATGCATGTGCTCTTCATGAGCTCATATGGTCATTTCAGTACTTGTACAAGAACAGAAAGTGCAAACGTGATGGAGGGTGTCTGCTGACTGGAAAGGACAAGAAAGGGTTAAGTGTTTAGCAGTTGGCATGTTAGATGGCTCTGTTGCTGTTGTTCCAAACTTCCAAAGCAAGTCTTAGTGTGCCTCAGTCTCCATACACGTGTGCATTGGATACAGAAGCAATTAAAACTTGTAGTGTGTCTTAGATGTTTAATGTGACCAGCACATCAGCATTTTAACATGTTAGAAAGCCAGACTTTTACTAAAATACATTACTGTGCTAATGAGATTCAGGAGAGGCAAGACATACAACACTGCATTTTGTTAGAAAGGCATTCACTATTCTAAAGAGTCGTGCCACACTACTTCTGAAGTCTGAAAATACCAAAGAAAGAGAAGAGAGCAGGGAGAGCATTAGGAATTGTATCTGTGGTTAGATTCTGTAGAATGAGAAAACATTAGAATCTGTAGCTATCCTGTAATTTAATCTGAGGAAGTTGAACCAATGATAGGTACTGTAGGATCAAGGTTTACAACAATTAAAATGGCCAGTGTAAACAACGTGAATTCATCAGATGCTGATAAAACTAAAACTGAACTGCACCTTGCTGCTTTGTAAGTACAGTCTTGCTGTTTTGTAAATAGCTGCTTTTGACTTTTTAATTTGGAAGCCAATTCTTATCCTTATGTTGTAAACAATCAGGAGAAGAAAAAGGGTATTTTTTTATGTTGAGTGGAAGTGCTCAGTAGTCAGTGGAGGTTTGTTGGGAGCTAATTACTGTTGAAGAAACGTGTTTTCTAATTACAGGTTGCATCATTTGATGCTGCATTTTGTCTTGCCCTAAAATTGCTGTATCCAAAGTTTACCATGTGTAATTTCTGATTCATTGTTAAACCAAGGTATCAGCTCTAAGTTTTTTGGGTTTAATGTTTTGTAATTGTGGCACTTAGAGTGTGTGTATGGTCTAAGGTGATGCCAAGTTTTGTATCTTTGTGTGTGTATATGGTAGTGAGGTAAGTGAATTACAGAAAAAGCACTCTGGCTGTAACTCTCGTTTTTCCTCTGTACTACTGCCCTCTGATGGATGAAGTGCTTCATCGAGTGTGTTAACTGCTAAACGGTATTAATACTGCATCTTCCATCTGAATTTTGAGAGTATGTTTCAGTGCCTAAAATAGAGGGGATTTTCCTGTCTATTAAAAAAAAAAAAAAAGGTCTGGAAAGTGTTTGTATTGTTTTACAAAATTTAATCAAACCAACAGAACTGGAATAAAACCCTATAGTTCCCATTTATCATCTTGCTATAGTATACAGTTTGTATCTACCCTGTATCTTGCTGAGAAAACTTACAACTTCTGTTCCCTGTTTTCACTATAGGCTTTTTGAGGAAAACAGTGTGGTAGTACACATCCTGCTTTGCTACCAGTTAGCTCTGAAATAGCCTGTGCTAATTAGGGATTGTTAAATTTTTGAAGCCAGGGAACAGTCTAGCTTTCTGTGCCTGTAAGGCATTTTACATAAACATGGCACTTGATATGTCCTGTCAGATCAGAAACCGTGCATGGGCAATGTGTATGTGGTTTGTACTAAAGATGCGATGCTACAAATGGGTCATAGTAGTAGCTTGTGGTTCTCTGAACACTTAAAAAATACCTGTGGCTTTAGCCACTATGTATCTGGCTTCACTCCCATATTAATAAACATCCAAAGTAGTTATTCAGAGCATAGCACATTTTCCTGCAGCACAGGTTAACACAAATGCAATAGAGTTAAATCTTGATTTTTGGTTATCTGCAGCTTTAATTTCTAACACATTTGAAAGCGTTCATTGTTCAGTTTACCCCCCAAAAAATGCTGTTGTCACAGTTAAAGACCCAATGTCCATTTTCCACCTGGAACTCACGACTTAAAGTCCATTTTATATAATATGAAGCATAAATGACTGCAGCAGGTTCCTTTTTGACTGATGAAAGGGAGCCTGTGTGTTTCCTGTGCAGTTCTGTATATGTATAGTGACCATTCAGAGTAATTCAGAGACAAGCTTAAAGGTGAAACAGAATTCCCGTGCTATCCAGATCACTACCATTTCAGGAACATTCCATGTGAAGCATTTCCTAATGTTTTCTCTTGCCTAGTATTTTAAACCCTAGGAACTTGGGATACTGGCTCTGAATGAAAGCATACAAGTGTCTTGGAGTTTGGAACAGATCACATGCCAAATAATAGTATCTTGCTATCGTGAAACGTATCAGTCATATTAAACACAGCATGCATAGAGCACTATAAATATGTAATGTACTGTGATCGACATCAAGTACTCCCTATTTTTTAATTGTGATAAAATAAACATCTTATTTCCAGTAGCAAAATATTGTAAATATTGTAATTCAAGATAGCTGAGATTGAGTCCTGATGTGCTCTGACTTAATTACATCTTGCTTTTTTCAGATGTGTTGGAAGAGACCTTCAGAGGCTTAGGCTATGATGTTCGTTGTCACAGATATTTAAATATTAACACCATGAATCAAACATTGCTTAAAGTTGCAAGGTTGCAGGAGCATAGAAGTTGTGACAGCTTCGTTTGCATATTGGTCAGCCATGGAAGTCCTCAGAGCATCTTCTGTACAGACCATACCTTTTCTGGATTCCCTTTGGAACAAATAAAGAAATATTTTACAGCAGACTCATGTCCTGAACTCCTAGGAAAACCAAAGCTTTTTTTTATTCAGACCTACATTGTGCCAGAAAATGAGCAAGAATGTACTAGTCTGTTGGAAGTAGATGGAAATGATGAGAAAGTCATTGCCAGTGCAAAAATCCCTTGGAAAGTCACTATCCCCCAAGTGGCAGATATCTTTTGGAGTCACTGCAAGGTGGATGTGTCTATACTAGAAAAATGTCCAAGTTCATCCTCATATTATCTACGTTGCTTGGCTGAGCTACTCCACAATCCTCATAAAAGGTAAATAAAAACAGGAAAAAAATAACCCTTTTCCTGTGACAGCCTGCTGTCCTAGAGAAAGAGAAACCTTAAGTTTCATCCTGTCTGGTCCTGAAAAGTGTCTCCGTGCTGTGTCATAGGTTAAAAGACAAGTATACCTGATCCTGGAACGATGGCACGGGAAGGTAATCTAAAGTAGGAGTGAAGCTTCTGATTCTGGAGAGTAAAATTTAAGTGTGTTATGGCACTGGTCTTGCAGAGTGAGAAGGGAAGAACCTGACCTGGGTTGAGAGGGAAGGATTTTGTCCTTTCTTCAGATCTAATTAACCCTCCACTCTGGGAGCCACTATGTTGCCAATTTGTAATCTTCAATTTAAACTATCAGAAAACTTTAGTCTATCTAAAGAGATTATCAAAAGGAATCTGAGCAAAAAATCACGTATGTTTGGATATATAACCAGGTATGTTTGGATAAATAACTTGCCAACAGAAGTTTTCTTTGTACAACTGATCTACCAGCAAGCTAGCAACTGTTTTTCAAGGTAGTTGCAGGGTTAATATTTAGTACCTTTTTACAGCTTCTAAAACCTTGTTGTGAAGTCACAGAGCATCGTGTTAGCTTAACCAATATTATAGTAATCTGGGTTATAACAGATTGTCTCCAAAATACATATTTAGCCTTGGGTTTTAGAGGTGTAACCTCTGCAATAAAGACTGAATTTTGAAACTTTTCTTCTTGCTGAATCTAAGGTTGTCTTCTCTCTTGTGAATTCTTAAATGGTGTCTTGCTTCATTCTCTAATAGAAAGCTTTTACTTTTGTTGCTGCAGGAAACTCTCTATATTAGATATCCATACGGAACTGAACAGGAAAGTCTATGAATGGAATCAGACCGCTGACCCCAGCCACCAATACTCACTTCTGCTCCAACACACGCTGAGGAAGAAACTTTTTCTTTCTCCCACTTAACAGCTGTTAGAAAGGACATGTTTGAAGTGGCTAACAAGAAACACTATGATTCAGACAGTTTCACACATACTTTTTACTTTATGCATTGTTATTGCATGTGTATCTAAAATGCCTATTGCTTCCAAACCTGTGGATTTAGAAGTGTTTTCGTGTGTTATTTCTGTTTTAATACAGAAGGCTCTGAAAGCTTGGATGAGAATGGCAGCTTTCATATAGCACTGCAACAGGTCTTACAACTAAGTACAACAGGTAAACAAGGTGGAAAGAGCGCTAAACTGTATAGCTGTTGGGTTTTCCAGGGGTTTGGGGGTTTATTGGTTGTTTTTTAGCATAACTATTAGCAGTGCAGTGATCTAGGTTCTTCTGTTGATACTTCAAATACAAGCCAGTGCAAATCACTAAAATCCACTGGGTGCTTTCCCCAGCACCTAGTAGTGGAAAATATGTCATGAAAGAGTGCCTAGCCAGCAAAGCTAGTTCTTCATTAACAAGTTCTAGTTTTCATGCCTCCACAGACTAGCAAAACAGGAGGAGGAGAGAGATGGTCTTTTAAATAGTTTGGATTCTGTCTGCCTGCCTCATTAAAGGTTGTGGTCCACCTAGAACCGTGTGTCGTCAGTACGTCCACTGCACACAAGGTTTATATGTTAATAAATGAGACAGTCTGCCATGTTTTGGGCTGTTTTCTGCTGATGCAAAAATGAGTCTGCCTGTGGCAGGGCCTTACAGTCATCTACCACACAGTTTTAAAGAGTGTAGGATTTTGGCAGATGTTTTATGGAAGCTGGAACATGATGCACACTTGTTGCACCAGGTATAGTTATAAAAGTGCACTTTATCGTATTTGAACCTAAATGTCATGGAGCAGCCACTGGCTTTTAAGACACCCCACCTTTGCTACTTTTTCTTATGAAAAAGGATAGGTCTTTATTAATTGATACTTTTTTTCAAGTTGTCCTTGATCTTCTTAAAAAAAGGTGAGTGAAAATTGTCTTAAATACAGAATTTTTTCTCCAGTGGAGCAGATGCCTAACATGAAGAGTTCAGGTAACCTGCTTGTTGTATACAGCATAACCTGGACGAGTGGTATTGAAATTTATTATCACTGAATTTATGGAATCCTAATTCCCTCCTAATGTAGGCCGCTTATAGACTTATAATACTCTTAATGCAGTCTCCTGTCCAGGAAAAAAATTTGAGGCCTTGGTGTGCCTTGCTTGGTTTCTGGTGTAGTTACGTCATAAGTCCTAGCATGTGTTTCATGCAAGCAGAAAGGAAAGGGGGTTTTACTAGTACGGGGTATGCTGGTTCCTCTAGCAAATGTACTGCAAAAAGATTTTTTTGCTAGTGTAGCTGCATTTGATTTGAACAAAAAGCATGTGTGCTTACATACATAACTTCACTAACAATGCTTTTCATTGTAGACCAAGTCTTAACAGGCAGCCAAGTTATTGATACTATACACTGTATACAATTATATTCATAATTATTAGGAGATTTTGGCCAGTAAACTCTGGTAGCAGTGACTTTTTTTTTTTATTCCTTGATGCTATGCTGTACTACCTAGGTGTTGCCTTGACGTAATTTTTATTAACTTTTTTTTTTTCAAACCAGGCTTCTTAAGTTTCATTCTGAAAAAAAAAAATAGTTTTAAAGTAGCTTTTATAACTGAAAGTAAAAATCACTTTTATTTGAAAAAAAATATGTATCAAAGTCTAAAAAGTGCTCAGGATTCCATCCTTGTTATGTGATGTAGACCCAGACCCTTCTTGGCTTGAGAGGTTCCTAGACTGCTGATCAATGAGGATTGTTAAGAGTATACAAAGAGGAGAAACCAACTGAACAAGTGTTACCTTATAGTCTTTAAATATCCATATAAAATGTTAAGATTAAAATGTATATTTATTCATATTAATGTACAATTTTGTATAATATATATAAAGTACATTTTATATCATGGTGATTAAATTTTCACTTGTTATCTTTTTTAATTTTATAAACAGTTTTATTTGCATATTAACTCTAGGAAGTTACATACACAGTTGTGATGAGAAGGTATTATTGCACAATTTAGGGAAACACTCATCTGTTGCAAGCCTATACATCCCATACTTTTCTCTTCCCACTTCATAAGCTGTAGTGTCATCTTTAATTAAAGTACATGCAAACTTTTTAATAGCTTTGAATTGGGAAATGCAACCCCAAATCTTTTGTTAAGCCATGGGTACGTATGTAATTTGTCTTACTGTAATTTTATGTAAGTCAGACATAAGAGAAAAATAAAAAATAATTCTTTGCGAAATTCAGACTATCTAAAAGCTTGTCTTCTATGAGCTTTAAAGTAAAAATACTAAATCCAGTATCATGGTGTTTTAGGTGTGGAAATCAATGCATCATAGCAGGACAGGGAGAGGGTGCAGGTCTTCCTTTCAGTTTCCTGTTTTCTAAGGCCCTGTTGAACTGGTCTTTTGCTTAAACTAGTGCCGTATCGCTTCTGGCTTTAAAAATACTTTGTGTCTTAAAATTGCCTTCATATGTATTCCACACACTCAAGTAGAGAACTTAATGCATTGCATTAACAGAAGGGTGTGTATTATATATGGTAGGTAATAAAAATAGCATTCGTTTCTAACCCTGAATATTTAATAACTGACTGTCTTAAAATAAAATAAAGCACAAGTGTAATTTTGAAACTACCTTGCTCATTTTTCATGGGGTAAGAAGGATTATAAAATGACAGATTTGGAGTCTCTATTAGAAGTTACTTCCTGTAGTGGCTGGTAAATGAAGCAAATGGTGAAACAAATATGTTTTCTGTGGTTGTAGAAATAAGATGCAATTCTTAGTTATCATATATATCTATGTGATGTTAATAAATGTGATTTTTTTCACAAATTAACTTCACTTTTTCCCATTTCCCTTACTAGCTTTTGCATGTGATGAGCACTTCCGCCTTATAGACAACCAAAAGCAGGCAGAATGGAACCAAGAGGGGGCAGAGAGATAAGGGAAAGAAATATGGAAATTTCAAGGAGGAACAAGAAGGAGAATGGTAGGGAGAACAAAGAGAAGAACAAGTAGGGAAAAGAAGATCTGGAGGAAAAATACAGCATCATTACTGGAAGCAGAAAGAAGAAAACAGGAAAAAAGGGAGAAAGGAAGTAAGAGTAGTGGTTATTCTTACAGGGTTTAACAATGTGGTGGGGTTTCGTGGGTTTATTGTTTTGGGGCGTTTTGCGTGATGCTAAATACAACTATGTACTTAAAATATTAGCAATAGAATATATTCTGTTTGTGATAGTTTTGTGACAATGTAGGTTTTGGTTTGGAGGTTCTTCACCGTAGTGCTTGACACAGTGAGTAAAATCCATGTCCCCTTCCTTAAATGATGAAGAAATGCTGTTTTGAAAATTGTTGCGGTTTCTGTAAATTACCCTTGCAGTGAAAAAGGAAGGAAGTCTCTTAGTATCTTGCTGCTTGGCTCAGGAGTGATCAGAGCCTTCTAATGACCAGTGAGTGGAGGGGACATGCAGCATTCACGGATGTCAGATACCAATTTTCTGCACTCATGTCTTGACCCTCAGTAGATTCTAAACCATAGCAGAAGTCACTCTGTAATCATCCAAGCAGTATTTGTTGCCTTGACACCTCTTTGAAGAATGGTGTGTGGGTAGACTGATTCCCTGTGCTCACTGCACAGTAAGAAGTAGCACTGAAGTCAGTATTTAACATGCAGGAATTTTGTGATGCCAGTTGTCTGTCACTTCTGCCATAGCTTTTTGTGTCCCTCTGTACACATGGTAGGGACTGTCTGCGCTTGCTGTCCTGTGCACCTAAAATTTGAATCTGGAAAGTGACTGGATGCAGGGCATGGGTTGCATCAAGTTGTACATGTGTTGCAGATAGAAGGGTTGAATGATACCAGACTTCCATTCAGTAGCCAGAAGAGGAGGAAAAGAGTTCATTCTGGATCCATGAGTTTAGGGTGTCAGCACAGTAACATGAAAGAGACATGCTGGAGAAATTTCATGGTCATAGACTGCCAAAATGCCTGTTTTCAGAAGCAGCTGTTGAACAAGATAAAACAAGCCACTCCTCCTCTGCTTCTCAACTGACTGTGGTTGGAACAAGGCTGTGAAACACACTGCTCCTGGTACTGAATTTCAGTTTTGCCTTCTGATAAGAGAAATAAAAAATTCTTGTACTTCAGTACATGCTGTATATATATGGAAGAGGGAAAGGAGAACTGGCAGAATATAAATTACGGCTTTCAGCAGCTCAGGTGTACCAGTGAGGAAGGAGATTCTGTGGTGTTTTGCCCCAGGCTTTGTTGCTGATGGCTCTGTCACATCAGTCTAGTTTACTTTGTGCTGTTACATACGTGTGTATTACTGTGGTTGCCCGCTCGTTATCCAGAAGGTGGTAGGTTCAAGAGGAAGTCGCGGTGCTAACAGCTGCAGATGGAGCGTACTGTATGTCTGATGGCCCCTTTCAGCTCCGCGGGGCCCAGCCTCCCTCCGGGGGGCACCGCCGCGCTCCGCCGGAGCCCGCCTGCTGGCAGAGGCGGCGCGTTCCGCGGACGCGCCCACAAACCGACGTTCTGCCGCTTGCCGGGGCCGGGGGTGCCGCCTCCGTCCCGCAGGCCTCGGGCTGGCGGCGCACCGCCCTACGGGGGGGCCCGGCGCCGTGACACAGCGCTTGGGCTCGCGGCTGGGCGGGAAACAGCGGGAAGCGCTGAGCGCCGCCCGCGGAGCAGCTGCCGGGAGAGGGCGCGGGGCGGAAAGCCGTGTGAGAGGTAAGAAGGGGGGGCCTGGACCGGGGAGGGCACAAAGGAGGGCTGCGGCGCCGGAGCTCGGAGCCTAAACCCCGCTCCTCCCGGTACCGCGGGGCTGCGGGCTGTGCCTGGGCATTCCTTTGTGCTCCGTGTTTCTCCATTGTTCTTAAATATTTCGGCCTAGTAGTGCCCTGGTCAATAAAACTTTTCAGGAGGAAATAGTAATTTGATAATCTTATTTGCGTATTTCATGAGATTTTCCTTTTGTAAGGGTATATCGCAAAATATAAATGAGAGACGTTGATCCATCGCTGTTCTGCCCGCTAGCGTCCTGCCGGCTCTAGCGGTGCGTGCCCGTGAACCGCGGCGGGCTCGGGCCGCGGCTGTGTCCTGCGCCCCGCCTGTGTTTCTGCCGGGTGTTCGGCATCATCTGGTTTTACTGGGATGGGGATCGTCCGCCCCTTTTCCTTTTTTGCATTAGGACGCTGGTTTTTTGCCACGCTGTTTTATAAGTGGCCTATGAAGTGGTAGAGGGATATAAAGACGCTGCCGCAGTAAGGGGCTGCGGGTGGGCAGGATTCCCCTGCTTGGTGGTGCTGGGCGGCGGGGGGGAAGGAGGAGGTACGGGTACCTGGCAAACGCAGCACGTGTTGAGAGGCCTTGAAGGCTTTTCGAACTCAAGCTGGAAATATTTGGAGTGAACAAAGTTTTCCAAGAGTGGCAGCAACACAGTCTTGAGAACTATTTGAGAGGCAGATGAAGGAATTTGTGCCAGATCTTGCTTCAGTTTGATTTGCTGATGAAATGACTATGTACACCTGGTGTACACACAGATTGCCCCTAAATCTCCTAAAGCAATTATTTTTAAATTCATTTAGTTGAAATCAGCTCTAAGTGCTGGATTGTCATAATTTCAGTTTGAACCTGGATTACATAAGCTTGTTAGTTTAGACAGGGTCAGTTTAACCTAAGTTATTCTGCTAAATTTAGTTGATCAAAGCATCTTGATAGGGCTTTAAAGTAGCTTTTAGCTCAATGAATTTAAAGTCTGATTTACTGTGAAGTGATATAATTTCTGTGTAGCTGACAGGCTGAGGTCTGAAGCTTTTTGATAGCAGCTCACATGAAGAGGATGTCATGGCACGTGGGATTTAGTATGAGAAGGAATGTGAAGAACGATTACTAAGCTATGGGAGAGTAAGTTTGAATACAGGAAAAAGCAATCTGACTTTTTTTGTTTTTGCAAAGGCTCTGACTTGTGACCTGGGGACAGGACACAATTCAGGATTCCTGAGTTCTGTCAAACCTCGTTTCCTAAGTGGGCATCTGGATTTGGGGATTATATTTTCTGTCTGCCCCTGAACACAAAAACGCAACAGTCTCTTCTCTGTGCCGCCATGTGCTGTGATATCCTCTGTGGTTTATCTGCTGAGCTGTGCTCCCAGATGCTTCAAAGGCTTCAGGTTTGGAGGTTCTGTCCCTACTCCCCTGATTTTCCCCTGTGCTCTCTCGTGTAGAAAGCTTTGCTGCTTCCAGCTGCTCTAAACAAAAGATTAAAGACCTACCTGCCCATTTGGGCAGAAGGCACTGAAGCACCTTTTTACCTATATAACCTTCCACAGGCAGAAAAGAACTGCCTAGGCTATGCGGAAGTTTATGTAGTGGAAGGGTGATCAGTCTCCATTAAACTTCAGTTAAGACTGAGTTGCTTGTGCAGACCCTATTTAGGCTGAGCGCTATTACGTTTTAGTTGACATTTACTTACAAGGGAGGCTTTAGGTTTTTCCTATGCCAAATATGAAACATAGTCTGGTAGCAAGATATGACTGGGAGTGGATGGGTATTCCACAGCTTCAGCTTCGTTGTGAGGCTTGTGACAAAGGAACACCACCTTGCTACAGCCAGAGAAGAATGAGCCCTTGGACTGCAAATCAAGGGATATGTGTGAACCACTGTGCTCTCTCCACTGAAAGTTGTGGTAAGTTACTGCAGGGACTCGTCCCACCTACAATGGAGAGAAGAAAAGATCTGAATGTTTGAAAGACACAGAAGAACTTAGGGACCTCTTGAGGTCATCTAGCCCCATTTTCTGCGCAGACAGGGCTAACTTCAAATTTAGACTGGGTTGTTCAGAGCTTCTGCCAAATCTGGGCTTTGTTGTAGTCTTGTGTTTGGAGAAGGAAGTAAGTTTTGAATTTATTTAAAAGGAAACTCCTCTTTGCAGAGAATTCAGGGCTTCCAAATATCTGTTGGGTGTAATCTTATTACAAAGACTGTTGTATTGAAGATTCAAGTGTTACTAGCATTTGCTTTCTGCTTTCAGGCAGAGAGACTGTTGGTTCCAGCAACATGGAGGAAGTTGTCAGCTTGAAGTTCCGTCAGCAGCTTCTGTTCATTGATGAAAATCTGGTGGCTGAAGATGTAGCAGCTTTAAAATTTCTCTGTACTGATTTGCTTCCCTTCAAAAAACTAGAAAGTGTGAAGTCAGCAGTGGACATCTTTCAGCTTCTCATGGCTGAAGAATATCTGAATAAGGAAGATACTTTCCTGCTAGCTGAACTCTTATACAGAATTAAATGTCACTCCTTGCTCAAGAAACTTGGTTATACCAAAGAGAAAGTGCAAGAATGTCTGCATGAGAAGGGAAGAGTGTCTCCGTACAGGTAAGCTTGCAGTGTGGTTCTGTTCTTTCCATTACTGCCATCTATGCCATACTGTTTCCCTTTCCATTTTTAAATTCTCAAATTGCTTTTAGTTTGTACATGATCTTCTGTTCTGCTTTTATCTCGCTGTATCTCTGTTACAGGCAGATGCTGTATGAATTGTCAGAGAACATTACCAATGAGATGTTGAAGCACATCATATTCCTACTGCAAAACTGTCTTCCAAAGCGACGGATAATTTATGTATGTGAGGAGAGAGCCAAATATGTATATGGGAGGGGAAACAGGAGGGAAAGTGGGAAAAGTATTTGGCAGAATAGGGCATAATTGCAACTAGACTAGTCAGTATTTATAAGACGAGCAAGGAGGAAGCTGTTGACAGATAAGTGTGGAATTTGGTGCTTTGTGCCAAGGTCAATCGCTGACAGTCCACGGTCTTGCATTAGGTCATAAAAGGGTGACAAATAAAATCTTTCCCCTGCTTGAGCTGTGTGTAAAGGAGATTCACGTCCATATATGTCATTGGTTCCATTTTACAGCAATAAAGCCTTCTCAAGGCCTAAAGCCATTAATATGGTTTGGGTGAATCTGTTTAATTAAACAAGACCCTACCAAATTATAACGCAAACATGGAGCTTTCCATGGAGCCACATTTCCACCTCCCACAGTGATGTGAAATTGACTGTTTGAATCTTGTTGGGAGGAAGCAAAGCATATAATGACATGATTGTTTGAGACAGACAGGGCTGAGACAGGTTTTCAGTTCCAATGAAAAATAACTGTATTTTACCCTCTCCTTTTGGCTGCCAGTCTGCTCTGGATTTGCTGATTTTATTGGAAAAACAGGGCCTTTTAACTGAAAACAATGTACAGATGCTGGAGGAGGTCTGTATGAATGTTTCACCTGATCTCCTGGAAACAGTAAACTGCTACAAAAGGACAAAAGGTGAGAAATTCAGAGTCAGGGAGTAGGTTCACTGAAATGCAAGAAGCACTAGAAGGGTCTGGGTAACACTGCCTCAGGTTTCCGTGTGTGCATTGCTGGAACAGGAGCTGGAGTGGTATCACTCATCTTCACACACAAATTTGGCATTAACAGTCCCTACCTTGCATTACTTCCGAGCTGAATTCCAGTAGGGACATGCTGGCATACCTGAGGCCACAAAGAGCAGTCCAGCACATACAGAACAGGGTGGGAAACTGAAAATCTATTTATAGTTATGTTGCACTTCTCCATTTCCCCATGAGTAGTATTGAGATGATGATGACTGTCCTGTAAAAGGCACTTTGTGGTGTATGAATGTACAGTATGACAAGGCAGTTGCCTGCTAAAAAACTGGAGAGGCAAACTGTGCATGTGTCCCCAATACATGGTATGTTTTATTACTAAATGTGTGATTCACGTAATCAAGGGTTATAATGCAGTTTGTAATTTCCCTTCATCTAACGCCCTATGGGGTGACTATAAGCATACTGGGGGAAAACAGTTCTATTTCCATTTATTTAAGCACTGGGAAACAGACTCTGGGAAGTAAAAAGCTACATCTCCCCAGTAGGTGCAAGGGCACTCAGTGTTTCGTGAGTTCCATTCCCCCATGCTTTTTGAGTGTGTTTCGAAGTTGCTTTCTGTTTTAATACATCTTTCAGTAGGTATAGATCCACATTTGCCTAATGTGCAGATTGATACTGGCTTAACTAAAAGGCACTTGGCTTCTCATTTTGTCTCTTTCTGCTCTTAGTGCCTCTGCCTCAGCAGAACACTCTGCCAGTCAAGGAATCTTCACTGTTTCACACTGGAGACATCAGAGTATTCACTTCCCCACAGGTACACTGGAGTACATACTGCCAGCTTGGGTTTTAGTGGTCTGGGGGGTTGTATTTGTTCAGCATGTAAGGAATAGAGCTGCATATAGTATTAAACAGTGGTTTATTAAAAGTATTACTATTGGTCATGTGCAACTGTGGGGAAAAAAATCATGTTAGGAAGAGAGATGAGCAAAAAAGCTAGACAGGTGTCTTCTAGAGAATGGATCAGTCACTGCTGATCTGTTCAGTCTGATCAACACTAAATCACCTCTGAAGGCTAACGCTATACTTTGATGATCAGTTCAAACTGCTGCTGCTAAAGGAGGTGTCCGATTTGCTCAACGTACCGTACTAGTCCTTGATCAGTTAAACTCCTGCAGCTGCATGATGAATCAGATTGGGAAACTTACCAGGGCTGTAATGGATTTCCTTTTTGAGGAAGAGGGGAGGAAGGTAGGGAGTCTTAACCCAGTTCTGAATGAGGAAAACCAGTGATCTTTCTAAGGATACTTCCCTTAAGTGAAGCTCTAGTAGACAAGAGCTTAGGAAAATGAGCTATTTAGTATCAGAAGGGTTTGCATTACTGCTGCTTTGAGCTATTTTTGCTATATGTGTCCAGAGGGTTTGGGGAAGCCGTCATGCATTGGCACTTGGTGCAGTAAGAAAATTAATGTAGTTTTATTAAGCAAACATATTTAAAAGAATTTTAGAAAAAGACTTAGAGACTGTTTCCATAACCCTGATGATTATGTTTGATTTTCTCTTTAAAATTATGAGAGGTTATAAACATTTTCCATGCTCTGTAATAAACCATTGACACTTACTGCTAGAAGATACCTCTTAGGCAGGACTAGAATCACTTAGTTACAATGATTCATGCTCAAATAATTGGCTAACCAAGAGGATTGATACGGGACTGTGTTGAGACCTTTATTTTCTTTGTAGTGACTGCCTACCCCTATAGTGATAGGATCATTTGGAAGTGTAAGAAAATTCTGTGCTGTTTCCCTTTATCCTTGAGAGAAAATAGAGTTGTTTCCAGCTCTGTAAGATTTGCTCTAAGTGAGGAATTCCTTTGTAGTTTCACTATTAAATGCTTTGCTGCTCTTAGGAATTCAGTATTTTTCCTACACACTACTTAAAGAGCTTTGTATTAAGGCTATATTGCTAAAAATAACTATGAAAACTTATTTTATATAATAGTGATATTTAACATGGTGTTCCTCCTCCTCAAAAAATAGGAGACCTCGATCAAATCAGTCAGTTCTAATATCAATGGTAAGAATTTCTGATAATGTGTTTGGTTATTATTACCTTTATGTTTAATGTTGCATTCCTTTACTTTCTCTAGAAAATTTCTACCATTTGGTTTAATGCAATGGACTTACCTTGTTGTCTTCTTGGAAGGGTCTTTTGCTTTCTGCACAAATAGATTTGAAGGATTTTTGCTCTTACATAAAAGAGGCAAGAGAAAACTGGTAAATCATGTGTACTTTGTCGGGCATTTACTAGCAACTACTCAATGTGCTTTCTGGGAAGTGAAGTAAGGGCTGGTCCTATTAGAAGCAAAAAGGTTATTTCTTTCCTGAAAAAGAAAAACAAGTTTTCTGTTTAAATATCCCTGGGAGGACAAGAGAATGAGACACCATGACTGTTTATAAAACTGATGGGTTTAATTTTTGGGGTGCAGGATTTTACCTCTGACTTCTTTTGCTGTATAGATCGTGATGTTGAAGAGCCAGGGAGTGTTGCATGGTAGAGATGGATGTTTTGAATGCTTTAAATAGTGTATGATTCGTACAAAAGGAGACAAGCATTTTAGGGCATTCAGAAGGAGAAGTAAATAAAGCAGCAATAAATAAAGTTACATTTTGGATCTGTTTTCAGAGTTACATCTCTGAAAAGATTCTGTAAAAATAACAGTGGTTAGTTTGCATCCACCTTGTATGACTCTCTCAAATAGACCAGTTGCAAAGTACAGCAGTACAACATCTGTCAGCTCTCTTCCTCTTCTAAGCTCTGTTGGTGCAGCCTTGCTCTGAAAGTTTGTCTGAGAGTTTTCAGTGACTCAGGAACAAAACAAAACAAAAAAATCTTTAATGGGAGCTTCAGTAGTAACATTGGAAATCCTTGTAATACAGTTTATTTCTAAGCAGATTTCCAAATGAAAAAATCATTTGAACGTTTCAGGTAGAACCTAATCTTGTACCATGGATATCTTTGTTCCACAATACCAATACAAATAAAAGCCTTGCCTTTTTCATGAAAATATGTATAATAAAAATAACTGGAGACATGTTCAAAATAGATCCTTTGACTATGATGATGCTATCTCATATGGAGTAATTACTCCTTTTAATGAAAACAGGATTTAAAATACAAAAAGTGCTGCATTGAAGTTAAGCTCCTTTTCGTTACGTCCTCCAGTACTAGATTTCTCGTCATAAATATCTATGCTTGGGTTTTTTTTCTAGATAACAAAGCAACTAATCTTACACAAGGCTTCTCTGAAATGAACCTGGAGCTGCCAGAAGAATTCAGCAATGTAGAAAATGAATCCAAGGTTTGGGACAATCTCTTAAATCCTTCTTGTTGAATACCTGGGTGTGTGGGGTCTTCATCCCTGTAATGACATTTATCATACAAGGACATGTGAGATGCCTGCGCGTCTCATAAAGTTTTTTGAGTTGTCTGATCAACTGGAGCTTTTCAGAGAACATTTTAACCCTTGATGTTATCCACACATCATTGTATCTTCTTATCTTCCTGATACAGGCAAACTGTTTGGCATTCTCTTAAGTTATGTATTTTCGAGACGGCAGCAGAATGTGCAAGACACAAACAGTTTCACAGTTCTCTCTGGATCTGGCTTAGAAAAAGGTTCAGGCCATCTTGAAATTTGATCAGGGGTAGCATGCAAAGACCTCGTGAGGATAAAAGGTGGCAAGAGTTTTTGAGTAAGCTGTTGCAGGCATGTAACAATCTTTCTCAATAAACCAGAGGTCTTGGTACAGGAGAAAAGATCCATTTTGTGAGTTCCCTTCTTAGAAGCTTTATGTGCACTTTTTAACCTTGTGCAGCAGTGTAACCACTGGGTTCTCCCTCTGGCTGTTTCCTTCTGATGAGCATGGATATTGAGGGAGCAATTTCCTGCATTTGTTTATAACTATTTAACTTCTTGATGTTCTGTGCTGTAATATATCTTGGTATCACCTGATGTTCAGGCTGGTGTATCAGAAATACTTCTTACTGCTGTTGAAGGGGCTTGGAGTGCTGCCTTCGGTTTGTTCTCCTAAAATGCACAAAAGCAGGTGTTTGTTGCTTTTCTCTAGTGAGCAGAAAGGAACTGGAGTGGTGGGAGTTTTTGATTTCAACCCAAGGTTGGACTTGAAGAGATGGTACTTGAAATTTTGGTGACTTTTCAGTTTTTAAAACGTTCTTTCCTAACAGTGGGAGGTAACTTTTAAGTCTTAGCAAAACTGGTAGTGCGGGCAGGTTTACACACTTCTGAGATCTCTGTTCTGCTTGCATTACTTTCCAGTGGATCTCTGTGAACCACCTGCTCCAGGTATTCATCAGCACTCTTGAAAAAAACAACTCAGATGTCTAGCATCCTGTAGTTTCATTGTCAACCCTCTGCCATCTGAAGTTAAAATATTGTTGTGACATTGGAAACAGCTGGGGACTTCTGTCCCTATCACCAATTCAGATTGTGCAGTTTGGCTGCTGAGTCCTTCCTTTTGCATACAGATGACCAACCCAGCTGCTAAACCTGTCCTCTGCAGTATGATAGTATGGTGACAGTGTGCTTGAGGCTTCATCCATGTCTTTTCACACAGGGAGGCAACCATTGAGTTCCAGCTTTCCAAAAGTCACTCACAGTCTTAGGTACCTCTAATTTTTTGATGCCAATTTTGAGACATGTTAAGGAAATCCAAGTAAGTTGAATAAATTCATTGAGGCTGTAATCTTTTTTCCTCTCCTTTCTACAGAAGATGAAAAGCTACAAAATGGATGGACCACACAGAGGATTTTGTCTTATTATTAATAATGTTAACTTTGATAGGTCTCTTCAGGAGAGGAAGGGTTCTTGCAAAGATGCTGGTAAGTTACTGAAGTCAGTTTTTTGAAGGATTAGTCTCTCTGTTTACCCATGTGAGTTGATTGTCTAGTATTGCTCTATATATTGTGCATATTTTAGGTAGTTAATACTCTTAAAGAGTAAAATGTTTGGGATGTGTTATATTATGTTATTTGTGTCTCCTAGGGGAGGAAGGATTAAAGGATGAGTAACCACTGAGTTTCTGATGCAGTTGGATCATTCTTGGATCCTTTTAAGAATCTCTTTACTAAGCCTTTATCTATATAGCTATAATGAAGAACAAAAAGTAAACCATCATTCTACATGATATAATGCAAAATTCCATAACCAAGCAACTCTGTGCATACTTCTTGTTTTATTCTGTTCATTCTCTTTATCTCGTGTGTGAAACTCTAATCGTCAAAACTGCAACTGGAAAATAATAATATGAGGAAGGTTTTGAAAGATCTAATCTGAAACTTGGGGTGGGGAGGATTCCGCGAGTTTTCAGGTGTCATTTGTGAGCTCACTCTGTGTGTCATCATACATTGTGAAATGTCACTGTATTTTCTGAAACTTGTCTACAAAAACTGAGGAACTCCTATGTTTGAGCTGATGCTACCTTTTTTTATTCCAGTTAACCTTTAGTTGATACTAGTATGAGGATGAATCTGCAGAAGTGTCAGGCTGTGAGGTCTTTCAGATTAGCTTGCATGGTGACTTCATGAAATGTTTTTCTACTGCATCATTTTTTTTCTTTTATATTTTAATTACAGGGGAACTGGAGCAAGTATTCACATGGCTTGGTCTGGACGTGAGGACTTACACTGACCTGACATCTTGGGAGATTAAAGATCTGATGCGAACTTGGCAGCGTTTGCAAGATCACAAAGACAGGGACTGTTTTATATGTTGTATTCTATCTCATGGAGAGTCAGGAGCGATCTACGGGAAAGATGAGGAACTTGTATCAATCCGCATGATCATGTCCCACTTCACGGCTAAACAATGTCCACAACTGGCTGAAAAGCCCAAACTCTTCTTTATCCAAGCTTGCCAGGGAAAGGAGATACAGTGTCCTGTCTATGTTGAAGCTGATGCAAGAATTCCCGATTTGTCTTCCATGCAACAGAGTGTTTCTCCTTCTGAAAGTATTCCCGAAGAGGCTGATTTCCTCCTAGGCATGGCCACAATTGATGGATATGTCTCTTTCCGGCACATTCAGCAGGGTGCTTGGTATATTCAGGCCCTGTGCAGCAAGCTACAGTTGTTGGTACCAAGGTAAGTACTTTGCTTAGCTCTTCCATGAAAAAACGGGAGGAACTTGCCCCCTCCTTTTTTTCCAAAGGCAAATTCACATAGGAACCCTAACCATCTTCTGAGGTGGACAAAAAAACCAAAACGTTAAACTGATGATTTGTTTGCTTGCCACTGATAAATTTACCTTAACACTGCTAGTACCATAGAGATAATCTGGACAATGCAAAGTTTATTGTAAAAAAACCTCAGAACCTCCTATCTGTATTCTCTAAGGCAGAACAATCTGTTTCTTGAGTGGATTGAGGTAAAAATACTCTTTTCCGTTATTTTTTGCTGGTTGAATCAAGCAAGACAGAGTAAAAAAAGGTCTTTTGTATTTAATGTGACTGAAATGAGAACAAAAGAGAAATTTGGAGAAAAAGATGTGGGTTTTGTGTTTTGAATATTTATACCGTATCTTCTAGATTATCTGGGAAGTGTTAAATGGAGTGCCATCTGCTCATTAATAAGTAATTTTTGTATTTTTGCTCTTCTTCTGGCTGCAGGGGTGAAGATATTTTGTCAATTCTTACAGAAGTTAATGAAGATGTGGGCAGACGTGTTGACCGCTTGGGGACAAAGAAGCAGATGCCCCAACCGGCATATACCTTAAGGAGAAAATTAATATTCCCGATACCTAGAAACCCTCCTCCTTCACAGCAACATTGAGGTTTTTAAAATACATCCTTTTACCAGCACATCTCATTTAAATGCAGTTTACCACACTACCTGTTTTAAAGCAGTTAGCCAGAATCCTGAGGAACCTAGCTTCAAGGCAAGGGCTCATAAATATCTTGGACAAACAAAACTGTGAAACTGGAAAAGACTGAATTAAACAATCCATGTGCCAGCTGTTTACATCGTCTATATATTTTGAGTTATCAGGGTTGGGAGAAGAATGCTTTTATTGTTTTAAAACTGTTTTGTACCTGCACAGACTGCAGATACAGAAGTGTTTTTCTGACAGCATAAGGGTTACATGTAGCCTTCCATATCTAAACCAGGATTGTTAATGGTCTGCTTTAGGCCCATCATGTTTTATTTTGCAAGCTAAAACTGTTAAATCCTGCCCCTAATCCACTAGCAATGTTCATAGAGGAAGACAAAGGTGGGGACAAAGGGGAGAAGCTTAAGTAGTGAGTGGAAGAGGATTTATTCCATCTTTGATTTAAATTACATTTAACTTAATGGGGAAACAGTTAACTATTGACATTAGTAATTTGTTCCACAGTGCACACTGAGACTGTCTAGTGGCTAACATAAACCTTGTTCAGAACAATGAGATCTTTCAAAAACTGAGTCAAGCCAAAATGCTGCATAGTATTCCCTCTGTGAAACCTTGTGAACTGTCATTTCCCCATCACTTCCGGAAATAGAAGTTATGATGGAAGATTTGCACACTATGAAATATGGCATTCAGCAGTGTATCTGTATAGGTTTATCAGATTGATTAACTTTGTTAAGTATTAAATTTTTGGATTATTGTTTCTTGCTTTAAGACCCAATAGGTAGCCATATGGGAAACAAGGCTTCTTGTTGATTAAGCTTCTAACAGAGCATTTTGTGAGTTAACTGAAATAATGTCATGTTTTTTATGAGCATTTACTATGTCTGTCTGTCCTTCCTGTTTGTGACTGCATTAAATTCATACCTCTTTTTAAGAGCTTGGTGAGATAAAAATTATGTGCTAGTGTAAGGTTTATCTGTGTTTCTGACTGGCCCCTGCACCTTGTCGGGCTACATGAATCACCGGGGTTTTAACTGCCTCAGGGTTTAAGCTGAAGTGAAACTTATTTTGTTTCAGCAAAACACTGATTGTTATGTATGATTACTAGCCACAGGTTAGAGTGACAGTTTGGAAGGATACTGCCTTAATGCAGTTTTTAGCTTGCGCTATCCAGGATTTTTAGGAGGGGGGTTTTGCATCATGCAGAACATTAAAATGCAGCAAGTTTGCCAAAACATAATGGTGAACTTTTATCGTGATGGAATTCATGGTCGCGTGATCTTGTTGCATTTTGAGTCTTCTGAGTTGGTATGGCTGCCACACTTGAAGTTACATTTGTGCCACAGATAGAAAATGTTGTGTCTGTTAGTAGCATATATAACACACTTTAATAGAATGGTGGAATTTCTGGCTCGCAATTACTGTTCAGGCTTGGTGCACCTTTGTTTTGTATGTTTATGTAACAATTGAATTTTTGTCAGTACAGGGAAACACCTGACAAAAATTTTGACCTTGTTTTGCAGGATCTTGTTTTCATTAAGTTTAGTAGACAGAGCACATCATCCTGTTAACTTGCTTTCTCTGTTAGAGACTTCTGCCTGGGTAGTCTCCAGTTAAATCATAGGTAGGTAAAGGCAGTCAGAAGAGTTTAAGCTGACTCCTGCTTTGAGTTCCCTGGGGAGAGGGGTCCACACTTGTGAGGTATAAAAGACCGGTGAAGCCTCCCTCGCTCATAAAAAGGTTTGTTCAAACACAGTTTACCATAATTTATACTATTCAGTGTGAATATTTCACTTGTGTGGAGGGCTGTGTGTGGAGGGCTGCACGCTGTATCACTTGGGTGCAGGCAGTGGTACTCTCAGCACAAGCCCGAAGGCAGGGTAGGCTTAGTACTGCTAGCCACAGCTACCATTCAGCAAGGTGGCTGGATGTTTCTGCGTGATCTCCCGCGGTGTACTGTAAGCAGTTTTAAAGTCTTGGGGGAGGGTGGGTGGTTTTTATACAACTTAAATATTCATTGTTCCTTGCTGTCCACGCTGTACACCTTCCGTGTAAGTCTAGTAATACAGAGCTGTACCGGAAAGAAATTGGCCTAAAACAAGCAAACAAAAGAAACGTGGTTGTTTTCTGTTGAGGCTTACTGGTGGCATACAGAAGCATATGCACACGTGCATGCTCTCCACCTACGGAATTAAAGAAGGGCTATGATTTGTGCAACCCTTGTTTAGACAGATTTAAGCAGAATTAGTGTAAAAAGAGTCTTTCTGTTGGGGAAGTTGGTATCTTGGGAAGATCATGATCTTCAAGTGGGATTTCTAACATCCACCAGTCTCTGGTGTCCCTTCCCTCCCAACTGTCACCATTTTGTGCAGGAGCTGGGTATCCTGCCTTGTGCCAGTAGAAGCCACAGCCACTACGTTTGCTGAGTAGTTGGTAGCCTCAGCCTTTTCACTTCTTCCAGACCAGCCTTTCTGAGAGATTAATTTTTTGCTGGCTGCTGAACAAGGTCACTGAGACAGTTCTAGAGGAAGCCAGAGGGCAAAACCAGGGTGCCGGAGAACTAAGGGCAATTGGAGAGACTGTAAGTTAACAAAAGGACGGGAACATTTTGGGGGAGGGTGAGAGAGGAAGAAATAGGAAGTGGAACAGTAAAGACAAAGAACAGTGCCAGGAGGGCTGGTCCTTGAAACTGCTGCATGATGGGAACGGGAGGAGCTAAGCTGGGCTGGGTCTCCTCCGGAAGCGTTTTTCACCGGGGCCTTGGTTCAGTTAGGACACAGAGGAACTGATGGGTGCAGTGAGTGAGAGGTGCCGAGGCATGGGATGACGTGGAGGCAGAACTATTTGGGGCCTGAAGATCAGATAGTGCTTGCTCCCAGCCTTTTGATAAAAGGACAACTCGTGCCAGTGCCGTAAGTCAGGCACGTTTTCTGAGCTGATAACTAGCGTGTGCCTTTTGGAAGGAATTTGTATGCCTCGTTCTATCAAAGGGTATGTTACGATTTTGAGTTTTTAAAGGTAGATAGGTTGAAATCAACGAACGATTGTTTTCATTGCAAAATTTTAACAAATTTTAGCTCTTCCAACTCTCCGTAACGCTGGCTTCACAAGCTTCAGAGAGTGTGGTAGCTGTACCGATTGCTGATCATGTGGTTCATGCCGCAGGGAGGGTGCTGGTGACCAACAGATCATACTGTGAACCTTACCATTGAAGGCAAAGTTCTACACTTTAAAGAGGGTGAAAATGCCAGAAGTTAATTACTGCTTAAATTCTCTTGTGAACGGGGAAGTTCTATCACTTAAATAATTTCAGAGGAATGTTTAGCCTTTCAGTTCCCTGTATTCACTGACCACTGCTGCTGAATTTGGTGCTGGTAGCTGACTTTTGATTTTAGTTCAGTAAATAACCTTACATGAAAATGCATGTTAAAAATAGGCTAGGGTGAGTTGGAGAGGGTCTTCAGAGAAAGGATGTAAGTCATGGAGAGTCTGATGACACAGCTGGACAATGGTACTGAGATATTTTTAAAAAAGGGGAGATAAAATTAATTGATTTACCGTTCCCTCACTGCCTTTTAATTAGGATGTATATATGGGAACAAATGTACTGGGCTGTGCTGTATGCTAGAAAGTTCTGGCTATGCTGCTTACTGTGTCCGCTTAAAACAAAAGTGAAACCTGGGTTATTTTTGTGGCTTGTTCACTGATTTTTCTCACAAGCACTGTAATGATTCATTTCCTAAAGCTGGAACCATGATAGGTGGAGTAGGGAACTTCTGCTTTATGACCACAGCTTATTACTTTTCTGTAACATACATTTTGTAAGTCATGTGACAATATAGACCATAGTACAAAAGGCCATACTTATCCTGGAACTTGGAGACTATGGCTGTCTCACTTTTTTCAGAGTGGTCCCAGCAGTCCTCCAGCCTGTCTTCCCATGTAAGTGTTGTAAAATTATAATTATTATCATTATTATTACTATTAAACAGTTGCTTGTTGTATCAGTTGTGTCTTTAATTTAGTGAAGTGGGAGAAAAAGACAGAAGCCGTTAAATATTCTTTTAGTGTGCTCCCTGTGTTTGCAGACAGGCTTAAATATAGTGTGTTAGGTCGCAAATCTGTTCTAATTGCAGTAATTTTGTGGGTTTGAAACTTAAACTCTTTGAGAAATAAAACCAAAAATTCCCTTTACAGGATATACTGTTATAAGCACATGCCTTGTATCTTAAACAAAAGGCATGGTTTATGTGAGAAGGAAGATAACTTCCTAACTAGCTACCAAGAAAGTATTCTCTTTCCTGTGTGGGTACAGAAATATTCAGTCAGATCCAAGATCATCGAATTGTGAGGTTAAGCACATATGATTAATTCAGATACCAGTGGTTTTGTGGTTATATGGGCTGAATGGTATACAGATTCCAGTCTGTTTAAAAATTAAGTTTGAATGGATTTAAAGAAAACAGTATTTGGGGGCAGAGCATGAATCGTATATGCTGCATCACAATGCATGTTTTGCTGTTTTATCAGGTTTTTTGCTAGACAAAGGTTTAAGGTTCAGTTGTATGTTCACTCTTGCTAACTAACAGAATGCTGACCAAGGGCATGCCACAAAAAACTGCTTTGCTGTAGAGTGGTCCTTGGAGGAGAGGGGAGTACAATTGTCTGCTAATCCCGCCGCCGCTGCCCCCCCCCCCCCCCCCCCCCCCCCAATATTTACAGTAGTACTGATTCAGTTAGTCAGCTGAGCTGCCTTGGAGTTATTAGCCCTGGTATCAGAACATTTGCAGTAGCAGTAACATTGAAATGCGTTGCCTAATATTCCAGTAGTGTAGGAATAATTTGTTTGCGTTTGCTGTCTGTAACTTTTCTGTCTCCCAGTGACTTCAATGGGACAAGAGACCTCAACTAGATGCATTTCTGTAGAGTTTCTCTTCAGAGATTCCTAGGTGTCTTAGATCTAAGGCAGAGAGAATAAAGTTGCAGATGCTTCACTTACCAGAGGGGCAGTGGAGGCATGTCTTATAAATGTCAAGGTGAGATAGTTAGAAGGCTTGCACTTGGTATTTTCTAACTTCCTCTTGTGCTCAAAAATTGGATCCACAAAGCTGATGGAGGAAGTGGTGTGGAAGGGAGGTGGTATTTGATGCTCAGTGAAACAGAGATAGTTTGACAAGAATTGTGGCCTTTTTAAAAGGGTTGACATGATCTATGTGGGATTTGAATAATACAGATTGATTGAGAGCTGGAAACTGAGTTTTACTTGATGCAGCTAATCCAGAACAGGAAGAGGTGCTTTGGCTGTAATGGCCAAGGTCAGAAGCAGTGCATAAGGAAGGGAGAAGCTAGATAGCCTAGAAGATTCATACTCAAGTGTATCCTATCTTTGTTAAGGTGTAAAACCTGGCAGTCTCATTTACTACATAGTCTCTATTTCAGACTGGCAAGTGGCTCTTGCTCCCAAATGGGATCAAACCTCAACCAAACAAAACCAAACTAAAACAGCAGCATGCTGTCAGGATTGCGCATCCTGTACGTAGGTACTTTCAGCTGTCTAGGCACACCATAGGAAGCAAGAACAGTCTGTGACTTTGTGAAATTCACTTAGTATAGAGTTTTTTATTTTCCTTGTTAAGTCTCAGGAACTGAAAGAGCAAAGCATCAGAGCTATGGTAGCAGGGCCGCCTTTCTCTGCTGAAGTGATTTTGATTGCATATATTTATTTTGGACCATTCTACATAATATGATGCCTTTTATAATCATGTTGTTGCTCTGCTGTTGCTGACCAATGAGATCAACTTCTGTTTGTTTAGATCCAAATCCTGATGTGAAATGAGTAAAGACTTCCACAAACTCCTTTTTGCCATTTCTGAGGCTTTGATCACAGATGAACTGGAAGCTCTGAAGTTCCTCAGCCTGGAGCACATCCCCATGAGGAAGCTGGAAGCCATCCGGGAGCCCAAAGCCTTCTTCGAAGTGCTGCAGGAGAAAGACATGATGGAGGCGGGGAACCTGTCCTTCCTGAAGGAGCTGCTCTACCGGATCAATCGGATTGACCTCCTGGGTGTCCACCTGGACTCCAGCCGAGCGGAGATGGAGAGGGAGCTTCAGATCCCGGGCAGGGCACGGGTGTCGGCCTACAGGTGAGCACAGAAGCAGTAAACCTTTGCAAAATATACAACAGTACTGTTGTGTACTGTCTTGTTTTCTGTCTGCGCTGTTGTCTTATGAATATCCCAGCACAATTGTATTTATTACAGCATGCCTACATCCCATTGTGAAGTTTTACATTTTGCAGTTCAGCTGTGTAATTGTGGTGTTTTCTTCTCATAAACTTTCTTAATTGGTCTTTCCCTAACCTTTATTCCCAGGCAACTGCTATATGAAATTGCAGAGGACTTGACTCCGGAAGATGTCAAGAGCGTGAAGTTCCTGCTCCAAAAACAAATACCAAAGAACAAGCTCCAGGATAATGCTGTATGCAAAGTGATCTTGCTAAGTTTCTTGCAAGGCTAGTTCAGAATCCGCTAGTTCTTCTAAGAAAGGAGTAAAGAGAAAGCAGCCTGTTCACAAAAATCTGTTGAAAGAATTGTGATGTTAGCTGATAGCTGCTGTGTGAAAGAATGGACTCCTCTTTTTTTTTTTTTTTTCTTTTTCCTCATTGTATCTTTTCTCTAGCATTTTTTGCTGTCCTGTTTCTATTTCTCCTCCACCACCTGTCTCCCTAATCTTTTCATCTTGCAAAATCCGTTCATGCTCTTCCTTTCGTCTTTGCTTGGCATTTGTAAGACATCTGTACATATGCTGTATCTAGGAAGAGTGATGTTTGCTGGAGGAAAAACAGTGTTTTGGAGTCAGAAATTCAAGTTCTAATGTGAGTTCAACCAAATTTTTGTGTGTCATTGGTTAAATTTTATTTTTTATTGTAATTTGGGGTAACAGCATTTTGTTAATTCCCCCACAAAAGTATTAAGAGTTTTGATAAGCTAATTTAATACTAGTAAATAATGAACAGTGTTCTAAAAATGCTTGGTATTATTAAGAAGCTTCCTTAAAAGTCCTGTTTGTATTGTAGCACCTGTAGGAAAATTAGCAGATTTACCTCCAAGTTGTTGGACTACTGAACTTTACAAAACAAAATTAGATCTGAACACCTTTTCTGTAGTAGAAAATGTAAAATGGCACAGCTAAATGACTTAACAGCACTTAAGATCTGAACACAGAGGCACAACAGGATGCCATGCTGTTATTCACATCAGTGCTTTGCACTGCTGAAACAAAGCAGGATAACTTAGCCGCAGCCAATTTCTAATGATCCTGTCTTAGCCTTAGTGATACTGTGTCCTGACCCTTGTCTTAATGAGGTTTGGAGGAAAAAGAAATAGATCTGTAGCTGGTCAGTCTCTGTGAATGAGTATGTTGTCTTCTGCTCTGTCCAGAAGTGCTTGATGCTGCAATTACTGAAGGTCACGGTATGACTGTGTGTTATGTGGTTTTGTTTTACCAGTCAATGTTGAAGGTCTTCCTGGAAATGGAAAGAAACGGGATAATTAAAGAAGATGACCTGGCAGTGCTGAAAGATACATTAAAGGGATTTAGAGCTGATCTAAAGAAAAAAATCGATACCTATGAAGAAAAAAGAAAAGGTAAATTATTTAATCTGTTGTTCAAGAGTAGAGCTAGGTTTTTTGTGATTTTTCTGGCTTTATTCTTGGCAGTTTAGGAGTCCAGAGGTGAAAGAGAGACCTTACAGTATCCTAGGATAGGCAGAGTGGCTCTTAATACCTGTGGTTTTTGAAGTTTTCTGCTACTTCATTATCCCATCGTACCTTCTTGTGTCTCTCTTTGAAATACGTTCTGTGCCTTGCAAATGGTTTGCTTCTCCCTCCTCTTTTTTGCCTTACATGCAATGTTTCTCTTCAGGAAACAGTGCAGTGCTGGTTTTGGACCAGCATAGGTTTTCAGTCGCTGAAAGAGACTGAAAGTGACAGTTGCCTTGGGGAAACTTGTATTGGGAGGTTGTCACCCTTGTTTTCTGTTAGCCAGACTGTTTGCTCCTAGTCAAAGGAAGCCTCCTTGGAGACTAGGTACTTGGTTAAAGTGTAACCATTAACTTTCTGTACCAGACATGAAATTTCAAGTACATCAGTATATCTGGGCTGTTGCAGCTGAGGTGGTGACTTCTGACACCACAGCTGGGCCTTCATCTTTGTGAAACAGGGTATGTCAAGCAACAACTGAGGCCTATTAAATTTTTCCGCAGAACATTCTTTTGGATGACTCGGGACATATGTGTCTTAGACACATCAATACAGCCCATGTGGTTTCCTGCAGAAATACTCACTAGTTTCCCCAGCATATGCTTGTGTCTCTAAAACAGCAGAAGAAAATTGCCGAGGGTGGCTAGTGTAAGCAAGCCCTGTGTCAGGGGAATGGCTTTTTAGTAGTATTGTTACTATTTTGTCCCCCTTGATAAGTAGCAAAAGAGCATGTCCTATAGATCTTATTGCCCTGACAATTACATTCCATTTAAACACATCGGTGTAACTTGTAAAAAGGGTAGTGTGATTTATTTCCTTGGGTAGAATCATGGATTTGATCATTTCTTCACTTATTTCAGACAGTTGTATTCAAAGATGTGTTTTGTCGCTTTGAGGAGATCTTCCATTATGCTGGTATGCTGCATCCTCGGTGTGTCCACCCAAATGGTAGAGTTCTGTGGAGAAGCAATGGCCTCAGAAGTAAATGAACTAGCTGTAGTGTACCACGGTAAAAAAATGGGTCTCCTTTTCCACTTATGTATTCCATAGTGGAGGTGCTATTGGCTTGCCTGGGGTGACAGCTCACATTCAGCCTTTTATTATCTGGATCTTGCCACCAGTGAAAGAGCAGAGAAGAAATGGAGCACAACTTCAATAACCAGCAGTCTGTGAAACTGGAACCCTGCTTAGCCCAGCTCCACAAAATGATGGTGTCTCAGTGATGTGGAAACCACCCTCTACCCCACTCTTGTACTGTTTTTCTGAGTGTTGAAACAGGCACAGTGGAGGATTTATCTTTTTAGTCCTAAAATGTTCTGTTTGTCTTCTCCCTCTTAGAAAATGATTCTAAGGAAAAATTCCACCACCCAGTATCTGCGTCTGTGCATGCAGCAGAACAAGGAGCAGAGGGGGAGACACCACACCTGGTGAGAAATACCTCAAGATCCCCTTTAAAGTATTTCTCCAACTCCTGGAAGGGAGGAGCATAAACTCTTAAAGACTAAGCAGGTGGAAGAGCTGAAAGGGAGGGGTTCTGGCTTTATATGTAGGCCTTGGAACAATGCCTGTTTCCAAAACAAGAGCAAACGTTGTTCCTTTGTGAGGACCTGGCAAGAAATGAAGGAGTACTTTTGTGTGAAGAAAACCAGTCTTAATGATAATGGAGTCGGGGACATTAAAGTCCTGGTCAGGATACTCCTGGACAGATGGAAAGGGAATCACAGAATCTACTACCTCATGCTCGGAGGGAATGTTTTTCCTCTGCACATGCAAATTTGCATTTCTGGATGCTCGCTTCCTCCCATGCTGAAATCATATCCTAACCACAGAGAGAGAGGAGGAGGGATTCAGGGAGACAAAGCAGATTCCTCTCCCCTGTAGCTAGCTTGTATACTTACACTTTTCTTTTCTGGTTTCTTGGCCCTCATGCTATTTTTTTGTGCTTGGACATGAAGGACCAACAACCCGTGTATAGCATCTTTCTCTTTTGGATGCATGGCACTGCTTTCTTATCAGCTTGCTTTCTTTCTACAGGTTGTGGAATCATATAAAATGAAAAATAACCCCCATGGTTACTGTGTGATTCTTAACAACTACATTTTTAAAAATCCATCAGAAGCCAGAGAAGGAACAGTGAAAGATGGAGGTAAGTACTTAATCCAATTACTGGTTTGTTTTTTTCTCTGAAAAAATTATCTAATCTTTCTGGTGAAGAAGAATCATGTCCACTTAAGCTTAGGTCTCTTATTCCCTTAAATTCTCTTTAATTCTCAAATAAATGCTACTGCTTTATCATTTTCCTTAAAGCCTGTCTTTCTGCAAGAGTCACTTTTAAGATAAGCAAGAGTGTATCTTAAATAAAAATTAAAACCTGTTTCATGAAAGCACACATCACTGATCTTTTAACTTCATCCAGCCCGTCTGCTGGCTGCTTGCTTCCCAGCTACTCTCTCACCACCCACACAATTAAGCCAGCATTTGCAAAAAGTCAGCATAGCATTTGTTAGCGGGTTACCCTGCCTTCCTTCTTGCTGCATTGATCATTGTCACAGAATGATGGACCTACTTCATTTAAGAGTGGCAGAATTTGTCATTCTAAAAAAGGTACCTGCTTTAACTTGCTAAGTGATGTTCTTAAGCAGGGGTCCTCAGACTTTTTATCCAGGGCGCCGGCGCGGATGCAGTGGCAGGCAGTCATCTGCGGCTGCTTGGTTCCCCGCCCCCAGCCCCCGGTGGGGGGGCACGGGGGGGTTCTGTAAATACCGGGGGGCCGGATTGAGGACCCTGGGGAGCCGTATCCAGCCCACGGGCCGTAGTTTGAGGACCCCTGCTCTTAAGCATCTGAGGTTACTATGCAACGCATAGTTAAAGCTTGCTTTAACACAGTAAGCTTCACTAATTTGTACCGATGAATCAGATAATCTGAAACCTGTTTTTGTTTTAGATAGCATGATGCTTAACCCAGTTGCGTTTAAAAAAAAGTGAAACTAGGCATTTGTGATTTGCTAATTACATTTGGCGGGCTATGAGTCAGTCAGGTGAGTTTATTGGTGGGATTTGAACACTTCTGATAGTATCTGATCTACCACACGGACTGATATTTTAGCATCTTCCTTGTCACTGTCTACGTTTAACCAAGTGCCTTCTGACTTCTTTTCCAGAGGCAGTGAAGAGGGTCTTCAAGTGGCTTCAGTTTGAGACAGTTGAGCACATGGATCTAGAAGCAAAGCAAATGTACGCAAAAGTTGAAGAATACAGCAAAAAAGATCATAGTAACATGGACTGTTTTGTTTGCTTCATTTTTTCCCATGGTGAAAAAGACAAAATAAAAGGTGTTGATCATCAGTTTGTAAATATTAGAGATTTAGTCTCCTGCTTCAGTGGATCAAATTGTCCGTCTCTTGCTGGCAAACCCAAGCTGTTTTTCATCCAGGCTTGCCAAGGCTCTGCAGGTCATCCAGCTGTCACAGTAAAAGAAGACTTTTCTAGCCATCTTGAGGTGGATGCTACCCCTATGATTTCCATTCCTGATCAGGCTGATATTCTCATTGGCATGGCTACAGTGGAAGACTACGAGTGCTACCGCTGTACAAAGACTGGCAGCATTTACGTTCAGTGCCTCTGTGACAAAATGGAGTTGCTGTGCCCACTGTAAGTACTATTTTAAATCCATGTACATTTGGAGTATTGCAGATACACATGCTTAAGCATGCTGTGCTTGAAACACGAGTGTTTTGCATTTGTGGTATATGATGCTTTTCACCTGGAGAACAGTGCAGATTCGACATTGTTATTCTACAGATGAACCAAAGTACAAGTGACTTTCCCTAGTTTTCCTGTGGCAGAACCAGGGTTGTAATGCTGGAACATTACATATAAACAAGTGTGTGTATGTGTGTGCATGCATTTGAACAGTTTTTTGACTGGTAAATGGTTTTATTTTCCGGTGACACCTAATCAGAGGCCAATTTGTTGAGTGATTACACAGACAAAAATATCAGTGTTCTTTAGTCATAACTTGTATTGTTGCCTCCCTCCCATCTCCATCATAATCTTGATTCAGAAAACAGAATTTCTCTTCAGACATGACTTTTTCATGGTGTTGAGAAGAGGGTGTGGGGAATGCATAGGTTTAGTTCTGTTTCATCTTAGTGTGCTCTTCTGACTGTAACCAAAGCAGGGAACTGCATTTGCTGGTAAAGTGATGCTACATGGAGGTTTCGGTTTTTTCCACCAAACACAGTGAGTTCTGTGGTTGCACAACGGAGTATGCAATTTCAGTGACAGGCAGGGTGAGGGGAAGATACTAGCCTTCCCTGAGATACCACTTGATTGGAGCAAACAGATCAGCTTCTTGGCCTAGCTGCAAGTACCATGTATCTCAATGTAACTTTTCTTCATTTTTATTCAAGCCGCAAGGATCTCATAACAATCCTGACAGAAGTGAACAAGGAAGTGGGAGGAAGAGTGTTAAATGGATGGAAGCAGATGCCAAAGATAACATCAACCCTACGGAAGCAATTGATCTTCCAAATTTCACAATGTCAGTCAACTGAAAAGTAGAAAAATATACACTCAGTTAGGAATCGCATTTGGAATGGGCTTCCACAGGAAGAGAATTTGCAAGAGGAATTATCTGGAGCTGTGTAGTTAGCCTGGCTCCTCCAAGGGGCCATGGGACCTAAGTTGTCCCATTCCCGAGTTTAAACAGACTCCTGTCACCTGGATCTGTAGCAGTCTGGTAAGGCCGTGGAGGAGTACGGGTCTGGCTTTCTGCCCTGCAGAAGCAGTGGAGTCTGTTCAGTCTGGGTTTCAAGTGAGGAAGCACTTCCAAGTAGTATGATTTTTAAGAGTTTCTGGAAATACCAATGGAAGTTCCGTTTCTGTCCAAGTTGTTTTAAGTTCCTGGAATCTGAAGAAAAGAACAGATACATTGGGAATACTAGATCTCTTCACTGGGGGCATGTGTAAGATTGTAACAGATTTACCCAGAGGTGGGTCATTGGCTGTCTCTGGAAGCTGTATAATTTTTCATGGAAAATAACGTCCCTGTCCAGAAGGACAGAAAAAAAGATATTATTATGATAATATTTCCTCCAAATATTTGGCTTACTTTATTTTTTTAATTAACTTGGCTAAACAGCACTGCTGTTTAGGCTTTTAAATAGTAAGGGTTCTATTTGTGTTTTTTTCTCAGAGCTCTTAGGGGACAGCCTGTTTTGAATGGCTCTTGACTGCTGGAAGGAAGGTCCCACTTCATTAGACCCTCTGCTCTGAGATGCCTTCTCCTCCTGGCGACTGACTCTAGTTCCTGTGGACTCTTGTTTCTGTTGTAATAAACAGTCTTGGTTTTCATATTACCTTTGTGTTTGGTGTGTTTCTCTTTTAGCTGAGCTGGCTGAGGGGCAGTCAGCATGACGAGTGCTTTTACTTCAGTAGCAGAAGTTATTTTGCTCTCATTGAAATACTCAATGGCAGCCACCCTGAGGGGCAGCATATTGATATCCCTCCATTAGCAGCTGGACAGATGGGAGGAAAGAGTCAGGTGAAGTTCAGGACTTTCATGATAGTGGCAGCTGGTGTGTTGCATTAAAGAGGATGGAGTAATTTAGCAGAAAATACACACACACACCCGCCTTCCAACTCTCCTCACTGAGGTGGGAGATTAGGTGTGGCTAGGTTTAAATTCTAAGCTATGTCCAATTTACCACTGTCAGTCCAGTCGCATTTAATATATATATATTACACTACCATGGGCCTGGATACACTGATAGCAGTTTGCACTGCCAGTCCAGCCGTGCTCATGAACTAGCATGGCCACACTCTAGGGTATGGTCACCTTCCATGAGAAACTGAGGACCAGCTCCTTAACAGGGCAGTTGTATTTGTGTAACAGATACACGGCTTTTTGGATTGCCAGTGATAGTGACTGTCTGCAAAAAGGCATGTGCAAATAAAATGTTATAAAGTGTAATACATGTGGAAAAGTTACAAACAATGCAGCCTGGCTACAAATATTAAAAAGTAACTCTCTAGAGATATTTCTAAGTCTCCCAATGAAGCACTTGGTTTCAGTCTCACCCAAGGCGTCCCGAGGGGGGGAGAAGCAAGGCTCAGCCCGCCGGCTGATCCCAGGAGTCTGTCTCGGTGGCATTTTCCCTTCACTTGCTCTTGGTGGTGTCTTCCCCACTTGTCCCCCTCATTCATCACTTTTTATGCTTCTCTTTACTCTCAGGTGGAGCTTGAGTGACTCTAGTCATACATTCCTTTATTATCATTGGTGCAAAGTTCTCTCGCTTTCATTTAAAGGTAGAGTTCATTTTAAATTTACTGGGCATGCTCCCCGAGCGGGGGGATTCACTCTCTTCGGGGGGCCCATTTGAGTAGGAGGTCGCGATCTCCCACTACCACAATTATTTTACCCTAGCATCCTTTAATTTTATCTCTTCAGCAGTTTGTTTTCTTTTAGCAGTTAGCACATCCTTGTTAGAAGGTTCTGAAGTGCTGAGCGGGCCGAGTTCCCAACCTTCTCTCGCAGATAGTGAGGCTCTTGGTCTTCGCCACAGCTGTTGGCCCAGCACCAGCTATCTTCTCATATATTTTACAGCTGCTATGCTGCTTGTCGGCTGTATGGTACCATTGCATTCCCAGTCCTGCAGGGAGCACAGCAGAGCCTGGCCGTGGTGTCTCCACTCTGCTCCACCCTCCACTGCTCCTCTAGGATAGCAGGTTGTGTGCCTTAGGGAACTGTGGTGATGTAGATTTCGTGCATGCCAACCGTCCTGAAGGCGATAGCTCTATTTTACCCCCAAAACACTTTCTGTAATACTACACTTCTGTTAGGACCCAATTTTTCTCTAATTCCCCCCCCCGCCCCCCCCCCCCCCAAGGTGATTTTCCCACATAGTGCCAGTGAGGCTGTTCCTACCTTGCATCCTTGGCAATGTGTAGATGGTGTGTGGGATTCTAACAGCTACATTCCTTTTGAGTTCATAATAAGATAAGGGATGGATTTGAGACACTTTGTAAATTCTGCTTTTTTTATTTGGTGTTTCTTTGAAATGCATGTCTAGCTATGAAGCAGGGGTTCTTTATTCAACCTACTTGTATTCTTGAAGCAAAACATTTTTTTTTCCTAATTCTATACGTTGTGTTGGGAGTTGCATTTTTCTCCCCTCACCCTTTTTCACCTTCCAGGTAAAAGGGAGAATGCCCATTCGTAGAATCACAGCTCTGTTCACACAGGTTTCATAAATAAAAATAGACGTTACCAGCACTATGTAAACAAGAGTGCTGTTTGTGGCAGAAGCTACCAGAAGGTGTTACCAGGTGTGATACAGTTCTGTTGGTTAACCATTGAAGGAACTGTGGCAACAATTTATTCACATTTTTATGATGTTTTCATAAATGAGACCCCGATATGAAGTTAGTAATTAGATTTGTGAATGTTGATTTATGATAAGGAAATAGAGCTTAAATGAAATAACTGCTTCCTGTGGGAGAAACTTGCTGGAAGGTGGCAGCTGCTCCAATAGTGAAATTGTGAATCTACATTTCAGGTTTTTTCATATTTCTCTGTGTCAGAGTTCAGTACTCTCAGAGGAAGCTTGCAGATATTCCACATGAAGGGGAACTGGATATCAAAATCACTTATTTGTTATATGTGTTGCTAGGTGGGATTTTGATTTAGTAGAGTGATACAGCAACATACTGAAATTACAACACAAGCGTAATGTAGCAACTGCAATATACAGCTGAATCACAATACAAACATGATTCTCATTACCTGTCTGTGTGCGCACCATCATGACACTGAGCATCCCCAGTCATGATGGAATGTGTGGGTTGAAGCCAGCTCAAACCCATTGCTCTTTTCAGGGTTTAAATGTTTTATCAGTTATCCAGTTGTTACACTTTTATGCTGGGCTCAGCCATGTATGCACTCCCCCCATGTTGGTCTGGCTAGCCCAGGAAGACGTTATTCTTTGTTAATTGGGGTACCTGATGATTCAAAGGTACAGCTGTCTTCTGTAAAACTAAGGTTACCCTCTGGTCTCCCTGATGCTGAAGTAACTTGAGCTTTCCTTACAATATATTCTTCCCTGAGACTGTTGGGTTTTTGCCCTCCTCTGAGCTGTCCTTCACTGTTGAGGTGTGCTGGTCAGTCACACCCTGTCATTAAATCGGCACGGTATTTTGTTCCACCTGTTAAAATCAGGCCACCTCCATAGCTATCACGATTGCCTGTGGATGAAGACCTACTAGAAGCGAGAGAAAACGCCACCAAGATCCTCTAAAGGACTGGAAGAAGTAGCGGTACTGTGAGTTTGTGTGTGGCTCATGCAGCGGTCAAGGAAGGAGAAAATATCCTTTCAGTTTTATGGTTCTGAGCAAAGTATACCAACATGTACCTGCAGCAAGGTGGCTGGTGTGTTCTCGCATACCTTTGTGGCTCTCCCACAGAACCGAGAGGGAAGAAGGAAGGAGGATCTGCAGTTCTCTGACTCGGTTTTTCCTCTGTAGCCCAACTCAGAGAGTGGTGAGGGGTGATTTGCCTTTCCTCTCTGAAGGCCCTTCGCTACAGGCGTTTGCCTGCCCTCCCTGTTCTGCAGCTCCTGGCTGGGAGGCCAAACACTTCAGCACAACAGTCCTGGCCCTCAATTCTGTGGTTTGTTTCAGTGAGCAGAACAAATACCACCAGAAAGTGGAGTCAGAAGTGAGTAGGAAAGTAAAGTTGGTGAGTCACAGTCCTGCAGGCTTAAGCTAAAAGCAGGCAAGATTAAAGTGCTGCTGTTTGAAAAAGCAAAATGCTTAGAACAGTTGGGAGGATTGTTAGCCGCAGAGGTGGAAAGGATATTACTCAGTGGCATGAACCCCTGCCTGGTCATTTGTAGTTGTTTGTTTAAGCATCCGTTCCCACAGAGCTGTGTACACCTGCTTTCCATGGGAAGTTTGTAATTCTCTCCACCGTAATGTTTTAGGGTGACCTGTTAATGTGCTGCTCTTGGTTGGGGCGGGTTAGCGGTATGTGTGAGGAGCCTGCCTGTGTTCAGATTTCTGCCAGCTTCTCCCATTGTACAGGCTGCTATGAGTATGTGTTTTCTCACCACCTATATAAGGGTTCACTCTTAGTTGTCAAAGTGGTGCAAAATCTGGGCACTGTGGAGTTTTGATTAGTTGAACTGTTGCCTGTGTCTGTGATCTATAAGGTCTCCTGCAGGAAATCTTGAAGCCCAGGGAGAGTGGAAACAAAATACACACCGTTCAGGAGGTGAAGCTATGCGGCAGGGAGTCCAGAGTGAGATTTTTCTCAGGAGATGTTGGGTGTTCAGCCCTTGCTGGTTACCCTTTATATCCTGACCCCTAACTAACATGGGCACATTCTCCCTGAAATTATTCAGATCTGCCTCTCTTCAGCTAGAGATATGTAAAATTACGAGTGGAGATGGCATGTTTATCTGCAATGATCTTCTGTGCAATGTGCTTAAAAAATATAGTTGACATCTTTGGGAATTCCCAGATACTAATTTCTGTGTGTCCTTGCTGTAATTGTGCCTTTGCTTGTCACACTCTCTGTTCTGTTGCCTGACAACTGCAGGAGTTTCCCGAGGACCCAGACCGTGCTGGCTCTCGTGGGTACCAACTGTAATACATTTCTAGCTGGTGGAACCATTGCTCTGGACATGTCTTCTGAGCTGGCTTGAGTCTTTTTCATTGTTTGTATTCATGTAGCCCCTGTGTTTAGGCCTGATCGGTCCAGGCATACCAGTGCAGAGGGAAGGATCCGTATTTCATTCAATTTACTGGGAAGAGCTTATTGTTAACATGACTTGAGGGCACATTAGCTCAGGGACCTTGAAAAAGGGACTGTAGCGTTCAGACTTCATGTCTACCTTTAACCCAATTTGCACACATGCAGTAATCTAATCTCTCATGTAGGGTTTGAACACAGATAAGCACTTCTGCGGTATCAACGTGAAGACTTCTGCCTGGTCGCTTGTCAAACTGGGTTTTCACCTGGTTTTTGGAGGGAAGGGACTTGTTTAAACAGTGCCTAGCGAGAGCACTGTTCCTGTTTGGAGAGTACGGATGCGCTGAGGCTGCTCTCTCGGCCCAAGGTGAGCACTAAGGTGTTCAGCAGGGTGAAGTGCCAGCTGGTAGGATCCATTCCCGCCTCCCTCCAGGCCGCCGTGGGTGGCCACCTCTAGTGAGCTGCACCAGAAGGGGAGACCGGAGGCTGCTGCGGGCCGGCTCCTGCTGCCGGGGGCCTGGGGGGGCGGTGCTGCCGCACGGCCTGCCAGCAGCCGTGAGGGCGAGCCAGCGGGCTTGTGAGCTTCTTGCTGTTGCATTAAAATGGCGACGACGTGTGAGTGCCTTTAAGGTAGATGAAGGGGACTGCCGGAAAGCCCGGGCGGGGGGAGGCCTTGCCCTCCACGAGCAGGTTGGGCGTTCCCGGGAACGGACCCAAGAGTCGGCAGTGCCTCACAGCCGCGAGCGGGGGGGCCTAAAATGCGCCCGCGAGATGCGCCGTTTTTCAGTCGTGCTCCCGGTTTTTGGCTGGGCTTCCGTCTCGCTCAGGCGGCGCTGGCAGCAAGCGCTGGCAGCTGCCGGGGCCCAGGCGCCGCCCTCCCCGCCCGCCCAGCGCGACGGGGAAACCCCCCATCCTGGCCTGGCCGCGGGCCGGCCGCGCCGCTGGGGCCATGGAGCTGCAGCGGCGGCGGCTGCTGGGCGTCAGCGAGGAGGCTGGGTGAGGCCGAGCTGGCGGCTCTGAAGTTCCTCAGCCTGGAGCACATCCCCATGAGGAAGCTGGAAGCCATCCGGGAGCCCAAAGCCTTCTTCGAAGTGCTGCAGGAGAAAGACATGATGGAGGCGGGGAACCTGTCCTGAAGGAGCTGCTCTACCGGATCAATCGGATTGACCTCCTGGGTGTCCACCTGGACTCCAGCCGAGCGGAGATGGAGAGGGAGCTTCAGATCCCGGGCAGGGCACGGGTGTCGGCCTACAGGTGAGCGGCGGGCGGGCGGCCCGGGCCCCCGCGCTCTGCGGCCGGCTGTCTGGGCGCCGGGCCGCGGCTTGGAAGCGCGCAGGCAGCCTCCAGGGGGCTCGGGCTCGGGCACGGGCCGAGCTGGAGTTTCGGCCCGGCGGGAGGGAGGAAGCTGAGGCCGTGCCTTGCCGAACTGAGGAGCCCCGAAGGCCTCGGGGCCCCTCACGGTCAACCTTCGTTCTCAACTCCGGAGAGTCTCGGCATGGTTTTAATTTTAGGAAACCTTGAGATACTTCTAACTGCAGTGGAAAATGGTTTCACTTCAGGCTGTCTTGGGACTAATGGCCCCCCATTTAAAAGGAAAGAAAGGGGATATGTCGGGAGGGACGGGCCACGACACGATCTGACAGAGGAGGTGTTCAGTAGTGTGGCGTTAAGTTGTGCTGAGGGAGGCGCGCTGAAACAGCATCCTGCACTTCTCTTACTAGGTACCTGCTCTTCCAGCTATCAGAAGACATCACTGAAAATGAACTGAAGTCTTTCAAGTTTCTTTTGGGGAACGAATTGCCAAAATGCAGGCTAAACCCGAAGACTGTAAGAATTTATTTAACCCCCCCCCCTTTTTTTTTTTTAACGACTATTATAGTCTATAGGGGCATTTGGGTTGCATTTGGGAATGTTTGGCGTTTGGGAATGAGTGTCACTCTTCTTATGGTGTCATTCATTTTTGGTGAAAATACTATAAGGAAAAGGGTGCACCTGGAAAGGGGCATTCCGGTGCATGTGGGACTTGCCTGTGCTAGTGTTATCCGTAGGTTTTGCAGCAGTGTCACAGCCCAGAGAGCATGGGCCAGCCCCACACCAGGTGCAGAGGCCTTCATGTGCAAGCACTGTATAGGACTTGGGGGACTCAGTGGTTCTGATCAGTGGAAGACTGATGAGCACATTTACTCATCTTGCCCAGCTGTTTTTCTTTTGACTGCTTTCTAAGCCATTATCAAACACAGAAAGTCGCCCACTGTGGCTATTAGTTTGTGCTTTTGTTCTTTTCATTTCCAAACTCAGAGAATACAGATCTAAGCAGCACATCCTTATCCAGGCCAAGGTCCAAGAGCTTGGAGTTTACAAAGTCTTGCGGGAGATCCAGCTGCTCTTCAGCTATCTGCTGGGTGCTTTGTTCTGTCTAATGAAAACTCTTGTAGCGTTTTCTCTCTTTTCTTACAGGAGAACTGTGACCATCTAGTGGTAGCTATTCTAATAAATCCTTGGGGTGACCACTGCGCTCAGCCACTCAGTCATGGGCTCCTGTCCCTTGAGTCCCCTTTTGCCTCAGAGAAATCTCTATACCGTATTTGCACACTTATACCCATTTTCACCATCGCTCAAGATGGTTGCTCCAGTGATTCTTGTGTTTCAGTTAAGTGTGAAAGATAGCCACTGGAAGTCAAATGAATGAAAGCAATCATTAAAAATGACATTATATATTCCTGTATGATCACCTCTAGATCTCTTGGATTAGATCTTACTAGGTCTCAGCATCTTTGAGCTGCAGAAGGGAAACGAGTGTGTTTCGAGAACTGACAGTACTTGCAGGTTTTGTTGAACGGTTTAATTGGCTCAGCTGAGGTCTCAACTGAGCAACCAGTCAGCTGCGCTGACTCTGACGGTCGCATGTGCTGTCAGCACATTAAGCTTAGGCGTATGCACACATGCTGCAGTTTCCCTCCCGGTCGCAGCACGGAGGTGCCCTAAGAGCAAACTACCTTTCTTTCTGATTACCCAGACAATGCTCGACATTTTCACCGAGATGGAGAAGAAAGGGCTATTGGGAGAAGAAAACCTAAGTATCCTGAAGAGTCTCTGTGCAGAAATTAACATCGTCCTGTTGAAGAGAATTGAAGAGTATGAATTAAACGTATTTGGTAAACCAAACCAAACAAGCCTCTTTCCCGTAGTAACTCTTGTAGTGGCACATAGGTATCATACAGGACTAATAATGAATGCTTTTCAGGTGAAGAAGAGATGCTTATCACAGAGGAACAGAGGGTAGCACAGGAGGCCCCAAAGGTAATTGAAACACTGCGGGGGGAAAAAATATTTGGATTTTTCACTCTTCACCTTTTGGACTCTCCACACCACTTGCATCTCACTTCTTTACACAGCACTTCTCTATAAAAGTGATCAAGTATTCAGTTACTTACTAACTGATCACAATACATTTTGCTCCCTTCTGGTTATTTGGTGGTTTATAGCTAACAGGAATAGCTGTTCAACCACAATTCAGTGTTTTCAGAGAACAGTTCTAACCCCAGGGGGTACTTGTGGAGATGGAGAATAAGAACAGAGGTGCTCTGCTTTCTCTAGTGCTACATTCTGTATTTAAATCTTTTTGTCTGTATTCAGCCCATGCCAGATGGCTGGCGCCATCTGTGGCACCCGATTCTCCTGGCAGCTGGAATGAATCTTCCCAGGTAAGTCGGTTTGTTTATTAGAAACATCATCATTTTGTCTTAGAAGGGATCATCCTCTGTGAGGTGAACAGTTATTTATAAGCCCAACTGTTAAAAGCACTGTCTAGAAGAAGAAAAATTTGCCACTGTAACATCCTTTATTCTGAAGTTAAGTCACAGGCAGCAGCTGCTGCAATGTTAAAACTTCAGAAACGTTTGCAAGGGTAGCAAGATAGGCCAATTTTTATTATACCAGGAAATACACAGTTGGCACCATGGCTGGTGTGGAGAAGTTGCTGAACGCAACACGGTGTGGATCTGGGGTGGGGTGCTGTTGTGCTGTGCACGGATTCCCAAGGCAGTGGGGCAGTGCATTGCCAGGCCCTGGGAGCAAAGCTGTGTAGGGAGAGCTGCCTAAGGAGAAAGCCAGCTCCCTCATTATCCTGCTGTGCCACTTGCAAAGGCTGAGAAGCACCTGGAGGAGACTGCAGGAGAAAAGAAACCAATAGTGTTTCTTTTCAACAGCTTGAAGCTTACAAAATGACTAGCCGACCCCGTGGAGTGTGCTTGATCCTGAATAATCACGATTTTTCAAAAGCCAGGGAAGCACTGCCAGAACCCAAAACCATGAAGGATCGGAATGGGACAGATGTTGGATGCAGGTACAGTGAACATTAAGACGAGTTTGCATCTCTTCAAAAACAGAAAACTCATTTCTTTTTCTGTACTAAAGGTCTGAATTTCAAACTTC